>NC_139947.1:11609806-11692306 GCF_963454915.1 Gymnoscopelus microlampas | reverse complement strand
ATACTGTGTGTGTGTGTGTGTGTGTGTGTGTGTGTGTGTGTGTGTGTGTGTGTGTGTGTGTGTGTGTGTGTGTGTGTGTGTGTGTGTGTGTGTGTGTGTGTGTGTGTGTAATCTGCTTTCTTATTGTCACCGCAGAGACGGGATGTGTGAAGATGGGGACACAGGGAGGGAGGGAGAAGAGGGGGGGGGGGAGATAGAGGTGGACGGGTGGAGTAGAAGATGGTGTTCCTTCTCTAAGACCTCATTGATGGGCTATTGTGAGCCAATTATGTTCCATTTCCACAGAGAAAGTCTCACGGAGGGATGTGTGCGCGCCTTATGCGCGACTGTGTGTGTGTGTGTGTGCCCGTGTGCACTCGCGTACTCTCGTGGCAACTTGAAGAGCGAGGAGCTTGAGTTTTATCTGCATGCAATTATCTTGAGAGAAAAACACCTTTGGTGTTGCGTACCATTCTGTGTGTGTCCTACATACACAGAGCGGTCCTTTTCTCTCGCAGTTAGACTGAACACATTTGTCGACCCTTTTCTTGTCGACTTCACAGCCTCTACATGGTCAAATCCCTAGTGTTGATTAAACTCAGAACTTCAGAAGGATGGAACCAAATTGGGTCCATTTGGTTTTCGTTTAGTACACTCTTCTGAGTTAAATGGACGCTCAGGATTTTACTCTGTACAGTTGGACCAATGACCTGTTGAGGATGCTACGATATTTGATATTTGTGTCATTTGATATTGGGTGGATATTTGATGCGTGTGCCCAAAGCGTTGCCTTACAGTCACCGTGAGCGCATGCCGCATGCATACATTTTTCAGACTTGATGTCTCTTGGTTTTGGGAGTCGGACTCGGGACGGCAACCGTCTATCTTCTTTGGTCTTCAGTAAAAGATTGTTAACAGTACAAGTAGTACAGTCAGGTTATGCTGAAAGGATGGCACAAAAAGCCTCAGGGGCTTGTTTCCATTGTGGCCCAGTGTACTCAATTGAGTCAATCAGTAAGACAGACAATACATACATAGATGCAACACAATGCATATCGGTAAAAGCTCAGTAGCCGCAAAAGGTACAGTATATTTACAGGAAAAGGAGTGGTCGGGGCTGGGGGGGGCAGAGGGTGCTACTACCAAGGTGCTCAAAGGTGTTCTGCTAAGCGCAATTGTAATTTAAGGCCATCCATTCTTTAAGGTTAGTTTTGAGTTATCTTTAATGGCGTTTGGTAATTCTACGTTGTGGTGTCAGCATAGTAGAATGAATTTTTCCCCATATTTGAGCCGAATCTTGGGGAAACGAGGTCAGATGAGCTCCCTCTGGTGTCATGCCCATGGGCATCACTCACTCTAGAGAAGTAGTTGGACTGGTTTCTGGGCACTGATCCTCTGAGTATCTTAACCTATTAAAACCGGGAAAGCATCTGTGTCATTTTAGATTTGAAGTACTTTAACCATTATTTTATACTTTGGCTATTCAAAAATAGCAGATATACAAGCCTGTATATCTGCTGTTTTAGAAAAATTGTGAAAATGTGTGCAAATCTTTGAATATATATATATATATATATATTTTTTTTTAAAGCGAACATGTTTAACGCAAATCTTTTCTTCTTAGGGTCCCTGGAACAAAATATTTTGAGATGGGGGTCGGCGGCCGAATACATATCATTTTGGGGGACCTTGACATGAAAAGGTTTGAGCACGGTGCTGTATTGTAAACCCGTCAAGTGCAGTGATGTTTTTCTTTTTTTTCTTCTTTTTTTACCTTTGCATTATGAACAACAGGTATGCCCCCCCCCCCCCACCCCATAGATTGGCTAGTTCCGCTAGTCTTCTAGGGAGGTGTTCTGCGACTGCGATACTGTAACCTTTGCTTGAAATCTACAATTAGTAACAGCGCTTTGGCAATTACGACTACTGTGCCTTGGAAGAAAACAGTCGATGCAAATTAGGACAGAAAACAGACTTTGTTCCCTTTAATGTTTAGAACAATGTTTTAAAGGTCGTTTTTGTTATTCATTAACACCTCGCTATCTCCCTTGTAAAGTGTGTATTCGTGTTTATTGTATTAAAATGTGTGTTCCTGTTAATTATGTATGTAAGCACAATTATTATTCGAATAGTTTTGGTGTTGTTGTTATTAAGGACTGCCATAATTATTGTGTCGCCTGTCTAAATGACACAGTTTTTGATTTAGTTTCCCCCCGAGCCTTTTGTGAGTTTCTAAAAGCCTTTCCTCGCTCCCTGTGTTGCAGTTACCATGCTGCCACGTTACTCAATATGTCAATGATGTCCTAGCAGTGATGATGTCCATGCTCCCTGCATGTGAACAGTACAATTTGAGTTGCAAATTTAACTCTGAAAGTGTAAAAACTGGCCCACAAGGGTCAATTTTTATTTATAAAAAAATTCAAAGAGGGGTGGAAACGTGCCTGAGTCAGACATGGATGTTTTTATCTGTTGCCATGGCAGCGGATTGACCATCAGGGCGGGGTTAGGGGGAATGGGGGAGGAGCTTATTGATTGACCTACTACACTAATGACTTTTGAATAGCCTTCTGTGTCTGTCCTCTCCTCGCCCAGGGAAAATCCATCTCTCCTGTCTCTGGGATCACTTATATCTCTGCTAATTCCTGATGACATTATGAATATAATCCCACTCAATTTTAACGGAAACTGTGCTTATTTTTGGACTTCAATCTTCTGTGACATTTAGTATTTAAAATGGCCCCAAATACAGCCCCCCTCGCGTCCCTATTCTGGGGTGACCAATGCAGGCAGAAATAGCAGATCTACAAGCTTATAATGCAACGTGTTATGAGCTTATAGATCAGGTGTAGAGGGGGAAAAGGAGGGGGCCTACTAGTATAGTCCCCTGGGGGGCTCCAGTCATTGAAGTATATAGGGTTATATATGTTAAATATTTTACCAGCGTTTACACTGAGACATCTATCGCTCTTTAAATAAATATGACAGTCATGCTAACACTCATTTGGTCTTGTAGCATGGATGTGATCCTCTATTGTGGATAATGCATAGGGCCGTACATAATTTATCAGCTCAAATGAGGTGTTCTAAATAGCCTAGTTCTTTTCTTATTGATAGACTAGGCGAGACTGCACGCATTGTTTTAACCACATGAACCCTATATATATACTTGATTGACTGGAGTCCCCCAGGGGTCTATCCTAGGCGCCCTACTTTTTTGCCAAATCTCTTTGCCGAAAATAGCCCGTCTACAAGCTTCGCATGTCGAATGTTACCAGGAGGCTAAGCACATGAACCATAGCAGTCCCTATTCTAGGGCAAACATTTGGTGAGAATAAGCAGGACGGCTGTCGTTCGGTGTAGAGGGAAAAAATAAGGGGGGCCTAGTATAAACCCCTGGGGTACTCCGTTCAATGAGGTAAACAGGGTTGAAGTGGTTAAGGCCCTGTAGGTGCTTCTTTTGATACCCATTGACCCTAGGTAGTACAGAGATTCCCAACCTGTGGGCCGTGAGGGCATTGCACCTGGGCCCCCAAATAATTGGCAAAACACTTAAAGGGATAGTTCACCCCCAAAATTACGTTTTTTTCACACCCCATGGAGACTTGAATCCATGGAGATTTTTCAGTTTTTGTCGCATTCCTAAGCCAATAATTTGAGGACCGGAGACATTAGCATCTTTCCGTCGGTTATAAAAGTATTGGCTTCCCAGGAATGCGACAAGAACTAAAAAAGTTACATGAATTCAAGGCTTCATGGGGTGTGTATTTAATAAAAAATAAGTATTTTTCTTTGGTGAACCATCCCTTTAAGATCTTATAAATAATTATGTTGTTGTTGTATTAGCATACATTTTGTGTATTTTTATGTGTGTATTTTAAACCTTGTAAATGAGTTTTCATTGTGATACCGGTAAATACGAACTTAAGGTATACCACGTTGGTTCCATTTATCTAAGCCGGAACACAATCGATCAAATGATCATTCAAATAAACATGCTCTGAAAATGGCCAGATGGGTGGGCCGCGGACACTTTTTTAAAAAGATTTTCAAGTGGGCCCTGATCCAGAAAAGGTGGAGAAGAACCACTGTTTTAGCAGGATCTATTCTCTTGATGACGCGTGACGCACATAATTCACACAAGCTGTCAAACAACAATCACTGCATTTCCGCCACACGTGGCCCTTGTTGTTTCTTCTGGGTTCAATGGGAGGTAAGGTGACAGATGACACGAGTGTTTGTGTCACCATGCTTAATCTTATCGGGGCTTTGTTTGTAGCTTCTGCGCAACTTTACAGCCAACGCTGAGAGACAGGAATGTGTCTGCCTCTGTGTGTGTGTGTGTGTGTGTGTGTGTGTGTGTGTGTGTGTGTGTATAGAAATCAGCATTGTCATCGTATATGCATACACACGACACGATCAGCGCAGGTCAAGGTTCACTCATGATAAAGTAGGACAAAACAAACAGTACTGACGCCTGCATACAGTAACAGTCATGATTGCATAGGCTGTGTCTGATATGGCACCACAGTGGTTGGTCTTACGGATTTGGGGGATTTTTTTTTTGCCTTTATTTGATAGTCACAGTGGAGAGAGACGGGAAACACGTGGAGTGAGGAGGGGAGTGACGAGCAGAAGGTGGTCTGGCTGGCCCGGGAATCAAACCGGGGACTCGCTGTCGGGCACTAGAGCCCATGTGGTACGCGCCCTAACCACTCACCTATCTAGTCGCTTTGAGCTAAGGGATTTAACATCTCTATAATGTTCTTTGCCATTCTACAGTGTCACACAAAAGTAGCAAATCACACAAAAGTAGCAATTACCGAAATTTGTAGATTGGCTATTTTGGCTATTTTGGCATTTGAATCCTGAAAAGTGACAGTAACATATGAGGTTTCTACACGCGATGACATACTTTATTGTCGCTGTCGGGTGGAAAGCTTGTTAGTCCAAAACCATTAATCTTCATGAAATGAGAAAAGAAAAACCTGTTCCAATGGATATAATGGAGTTATGAGATTTAGTCACATGCTCTAATACTATTAATTTGTTAACCACTTTCCACCTGGAGTCCCTATTTTGGTCATGTCATTATAATCTCATTGCGACGCATTATGAGCTTGAAACTATTTTTGAAAGTTTGTCAAAGTATAAGATGGGGCTTAAGTCGTTAAATATGTGTAAATTGCACAAAGTGAAGTGTGACCGATATCGATCTATTAAAAACTAAAGAATAAGTCAAAGGTTTCCATCCGACAGTTAAAATATCATTTCTCAAAGAGGATTCATGAATTTAGAAACCGGCCATATCAGTCATCAATACTCGAATCAACGAGGTCACATCCCCACATTTTTCAGCACAGCGGTACAACATCCATGCCCAGGCCAGTACCATTGACTTCCCCTTTATTGACCTCATGCACATAGAACATAATGGGACACATCTAGACAGCCATGAGTCTGTTTAGAGAATGACTTACATGCACTGGCTTCATGCTGCTTCCTCTGCTGTCAAAGGTTATTTAGTAAGAAAATGCGCATAATAGCCACAAACAAATACATGCAAGGTGAGTGTACTGTACATTTTAAAGGCTGTACAAGCGGTGTGAAGAATCGAGCAGAATCTTAAAACCAAGGCTCTCATCCTGCCACGGTGTTGTGGAGAAGCTGAACCACTATGACTAAAGGCCTCTGAAACGTATAAACACGCCATGTGGTTAAAGGTGCGGTAGTGATATTGTTTGGCTAAAAATAAACATTTTTTTGTTACAAGGTTAATCATTGCTATTGTATAAAGTGTTTGTTCAGTAACAGGGGCTTCCTCATCATCTCTCCAGCTCTTTTTCGTAAACAGAAAATAATTTTCCAGCTGGGTCACTGATTTCTTACAATCAGGAGAGAGAACAAACATTTATCAGCTTCAGTTTTATAGTGTTCCAATTTTGTATGCTCATTTTTTTTTTTTCATCACTTCCTATTTCACTTAAAATCCTGTATGAGGCTCGATAGTGAAGTGTAGCCATTTGGTGCACTTGGTAAAATATCACTTTACTTTAGCACTTTTAAATGGCAATTTACTTCATGGCCTTGAATCAATTCCCTAGCATGTGATCTGTGTATTAATGTCCTGGAAGAGACATTACTGGAGATTAGCTGTAGGGGATTATTTTTTGCCTAGTTTATTTTTTTTCCGTCGGAGTTGAATTAAAACAATAGGAATAATAAATATAATGATTAAGAGCAGGGCTGCATGCATGCAGTGTACCAGGTTTTCAAACATTGCTTTGTTTATACGAGATAAAGTGGAAGAGAAGATAAATCGCCTGTTTTATTGTTGTGAGAGTCAGCTTGCCGAGTGCTCTGCAAGTTAATTTGAAAGCAGTCTGAAGTAGCTTATGCTGCTATTATAAAGGCCAGGCAGTTGTTCATTTATTCGCTTGTTTGTTTTATGGGTACGTCCCTGAGATCCATCCACAATACCCACAAATTTTCATGATAAAAAAAAAGTTGCAGATCTACAAGCTCATAGCGCAGCACTCGGTGCCGCGCTATGAGCTTGTAGATCTGCTATTTTTATATTTGCTATTTTTGAATCACGACCCATCAGTTGAGAACCCGTATGAATTGAATATGAATGGTTGAGAGAATCACAGTGTAGGGCTAAATAGGCTCATGTTAGTATAGCATAGTGTCAGACAGTACAGTGTTGTGTGTTTGGTTTCCTCCGCGTTCTTGGAAAGGATGACTCACGCAAAGGCTTATTTCCTTTTTTGAATATGTAAATGTTGTGTTGAGAGGGCACGCTAGGCTACAGTAGACACACCCTGGACGGCTGGTTGGATGAGTCCTAGACCTGCTTGGCCTATTTCTGCTTTTACACCCCCCCCCCCACACACACACACACACACCTCCCACCTTCATCCCAGTCTGTAGTGTGAAGTTCATAGTAGAGCCAGACCGATATATATATATATAGTTTTTCTTCGGTATCTGCAATTATGCAGTCGATGTGTACTGACTTTTCACCATGCACTTTCAACCTGGCATCCCTATTTTGGGTGTGTAGATATAAGGGTTGTATTTCAAAGGTTTTCCCATTTATTTTCAAAATATCTAAAAGTCACGTTGTGAGCTTGTGGATCGGCTTTTTTTTTTTTTTGAAAAACTTTAATCAAATCTGCTTTTATCAAATTGGCGGGCAGTGCCGGCAGGATTCTACAAATGTCTTCTTAATCCCAGCAGTTTTCTAAAAAACAAATGTTTCTATATCAGTGGTTCTCATACTTTTTCATGTCAAGGACCCCCAAAATGATATGTATTTGGCCGTCGACCCCCATCTCAAAATATTGTGTTCCAGGGACCCCCCAGTAGTAAAGATTAAAAATGTTCGCTTTAAAACAATATATATTCAAAGATTTGCACACATTTTCAAAAATGTTCAAAAATAGCAGATGTACAAGCTCGTAGCGCGGCACTCGGTGCTGCGCTATGAGCTTGTAGATCTGCTATTTTTGAATAGCCAAAGTGTAAAATAATGCTTTTTAGCTCAAATCAAAAAGTGACACAGATGCGTTCCAGGTCTTAATGGGTTAACGTTGGCGTGGGTTAGTTCACTGAAAGAAAACTACAACCCGAAATGTGCTGCCAAACGGTGTGCCAAACGACGCCGCTTCTCCTTTCCTATTGGTTGGCGCCTGGTCAAAGTTCACCGAGGTCGAACGGCGCTTCGCGTGCGTCCTGACACGCGCTTCAAAGCCGTCAAAGCGCCGCAACGCTTCTGAAGCACATGTGTGACCGTGCCTTTGTGGCTGCAGCGGCTCTCAGAGCCTCTGCCTGATGACTCAAAGCCTAATATCTCCCTTGTCCAAGAGGGGAATTCCCCTTTTAGGCTAGCGGTTAAGATGTTGGCTTTCAACGCGGGTTCGAATCCCGGGCGTTGCACCTTTTTACTTGGTCATAGTTGCACAATATTACATGAAAGCAGTTTAACTGCGAACAGCGGAGATATAGTGGCTCTTATTTGTGTGTGATTTGAATGTTGTGTGTGTCTTTGTATGGGTCCATTTTAAAAGGAGCATGGTAGCACGGAGCGGCGGCGGCTCCCCTCTCGGGTACCCCCTCTTCTGTGGAGACGGGACTGTGGATTCAGTTTTTTTTATTAGCCTCTGCGGTCTGATTTGTTTAAGGGGAGGCAACTTGCCAACATGTGGCTTGGCTCCCCATTCTGCTCCAGTGTGAGTGCTGGTTTTGTTTTGAGGGGGGGTGGGGGGGGGGACTGAGCTAAGAAGACTGAAAGCGGAGTCACCCAGAGTGCACGCACGCACACACACGAATGCACACATGTGCGCGTACACACACGCACACACGCACACACGCACACACACACACACACACACACACACACACACACACACACACACACACACACACACACACACAACAACATTGCAGCATTATGTATGCCTTTACTGTCTTGTTTTTGTGCGTGCTGGATAAACATTCTCCATTGACCGTTTCCCTTATTCACAGCCATAACAGAAGGAAACAAAGTAAAGACACGTGCACACACACACACACAAAATACTAGTTATGCCAAAAAGGTCATAGAGACGGGAGGAAACAAAGGGCGACAATTGCTGATAAACAAACTTGGTTCTGTACTGTAAGTGAGCAGGGATTTGCATGAATGCCATTTTATAATCTCTCTGTCGCTACCTACTGTACCTCTACATGATGTGTTCTCTGGACATCTGACCAACAGGAGGCTCAGAGGGACCATAATCATTTCTTAAACACCAGCTGAAATAAAAAATAAATAAAAAATATGTTTTTCACACTTTTAGAGCTGTGGTTCTCAAAGTGGGGTTCGGGGACCGTGTCCTTGAGGGGGTTCCAGGGGGTCCCCAGCAAAACGAGGAAGAGTTTAACCACTTTTAACCCTATTTTATACCTTAACATATTACCCTGTTCTGAAATATAGCCGATCTGCAGGCTCACAAAGCGTTTCCGAAGCGATGCAACAAGTCATGGTACCACCTGTGGCTCGTTATACCCAGATCTACTGCTTCACCGACACGCCCCGACCCACGAGTTTTGATGTTTAAAGTTTAATAAAAGAACACAATGTATTGGATTT
Organism: Gymnoscopelus microlampas; assembly: GCF_963454915.1. Lineage (NCBI taxonomy): Eukaryota > Metazoa > Chordata > Actinopteri > Myctophiformes > Myctophidae > Gymnoscopelus > Gymnoscopelus microlampas. The sequence goes on along the minus strand of NC_139947.1, from coordinate 11,683,194 downwards.
AACACAATATGAAATTCCCATTGAAGATTACTCGTATTTGTTTAACCAGAGGAAGGCGCAATGATGCAAATGATTGTGTGCACAGACCCCCCAGTGCATGCTCTCTCTCTCTCTCTCTCTCTCTCTCTCTCTCGCTATCTCTCTCTCTCTGTGTCTCTCTCTCTTTCTCTCTGTCTCTCTCACACACGCACACGCACACACACACAACACACACAGTTGTACATAATAAAATCCGAGGCATCAGGGTAACGATGAGGCAAGAATGAGGAGGACAGTGGGTGGATGAATAGGGTAGTACGCAGTGGTGGAAAGTAACTAAGTACATTCATATACAAGTACTGTACTTAAGTACAATTTTGAGGTATTTGTACTTTACTTGAGAATTTCCGATTCTCTATACTTTTCGTTCTACTCCACTACATCTCACAGGAAATATTGTACTTTTACTCCACTACAATTATTTGAAAACTCTTGTTACTAGTGACTTTGCTGATATAAGTTTTACATAATGAAACATACATTAAGCACTTTAGCCCTATTTTATACCTAGGCTATTTGAAAATAGCCGATCTACAAGTTCACAACGCGTCGCATCGCGACGCGTTGTGAGCTTGTAGATCTGCTATTTTCAAACATTTAGTACTTTTACATTTGGTACTTTAAGTAGGCCACATTTTGATACCAATACTTTTGTACTTTTACTCAAGTCAATTTTGAATTCCGGACTTTCACTTGTACACTTCTACATTGCAGTATTGATACTTTTACTTAAGTCAAACATTTGCCACCACTGGTAGTACGCCGTAAAATCCTTGTTTTTTTTTATGTAACTCCAAAAAGTGCACACTCTCTCCAGAGAGTTAAATGAACACTAAAAGGCTCGGGCTGTGTGCGTGCTGTAGTAGTCGACATGTTGAGACATCTGTCTCTGCCAGTGTGCGTCTGGGAGCTTTAATTAACGCTGACTCTTTAACACAGACTCGACCTCTCTGTCTGAAAGCTCATTCACTTTCCACTTTCATATTCCAAGGTTGTTGTTTTATTTACTCGATGTTTCTATTGACCTCCGCCGTGGCGAGATGAGCAGCGCGACGACACGCAGCTACTGTACCATTAACTAGCGTTTATTCAGCCCTGTTGTGTCAAAGCACTGCACAAAGAGCACTGATGATCCCACTGAAATGAATGCTCTCTCGCTCTCTATCTCTCCCTCTCTCTCTCTTTCTGTAAACAGAGCTGTGTCATATTGCAACTTAAGTCACTTAACCCATTAAGATCTGATTCTACAAACGCCTACTAAATCAGTAGTTCTCAAACGTTTTCGTGCCAAGGACCCCCAAAATCATGGCCGCGGACCCCCCCCCATCTGAAAATGTGCCAGGGACCCCCACCCCCCATCTGAAAATGTGCCAGGGACCCCCACCCCCCATCTGAAAATGTGCCAGGGATCCCCACCCCCCAGAAGAGAGATTTGTGTTAAAAGTTTTGAAGTTTTTAAAGAATAGCAGACGTACAAAGCTCGCAGCCCGGCAACGAAGTGACGCGCTGTGAGCTTGTAGATCTGCTATTTTTTTTTGAATAGCCAATGCTAAAATCTAAAATTACACGGATGCTTTTCCGGTTCTAATGGGTTAAAAGAGCTAGCTTACGAAACCATGAAAATGTGTATTTGCACAATTTATCCCCTCTGTCATTTTCTCTCTCTCTCTGTCTCTCTCTCTCTCTCTCTCTCTCTCTCTCTCTCTCTCTCTCTCGCTCTCCCCCTCGCTCCGACGCTGCTTGAAGAAGTCACTTTTTCTTTCCCTCCTCCTTCTTCTCCGACATTCGGACAAAACGGAGTCCGCTCTCCCTTTGTCACTGACACGCTATCAATTCTCAACCGCTTAAAGAGATCGCACTTTTTCTCCCCCCCCCCCCCCCCCCCCCTTCAATTAATAGGAAACACATCGTCTGAAGGAGGGTCTTTGTGGGGTTTGTGAGGGTCCATACATCACCCAAAAACTAGAGCCGTCCCACCCCACCGCCCCCCTCCCCCCGACAGCCCCCATCTGCTCCCAATCATGGGGGCAGCCAGCGGTCAGCTCACCAATGGTGAATGGCACACACACAGGCACGCGCTGACACACACACACACACTCGCGCACACACACACACACACACACACGCACGCACGCACACGCACACGCACACGCACACACACACACTTGATAGACATAGGCTTAGCTATACAAACACACAGGCATGTTCTGCAGAATCTACACACACACACACGCATCTTTTCTCGCTAACTTGAACTCCACCCACCGGTGGCACACATTCACACTTTCTCCCTAAAAACATGCACATGTGCACGCGTGTGCATTGCATGCCCGCACACACACGCACACGCACATGCACACACGCTCGAACACATGCATGCGCGTACGCACGCTCATCCAGACACAGTGACAGATGAACATGAGACACGCTGTCGGTTTGCTTCACTGATGATGCGGCGTCATGGAAACGCCCAGCTCTCTCCATGGTTACACACACACACACACACACACACACACACACGCGCACACACACACGCAAACATAACCGTTTCTTATCGGAATCTAAACGGACACAAATGAGCCTATTATGGGCTTTGGGGATTAGACCAGTGATTTGACCCAATGGGCTGTGTTTTCATTCTCTGTGATTCTTGATAATAAAGGGTTGATACTGAAATCCGTCCGTCCAGGTTGGTCACGTGATGCGTGTTAGTGGAATAGAAGCAGCTTCTTCCTCTACTCATTGCGCAGGGTCGGAGATCCTTTGGGATTTTTAACGATTCCGGTTCCTTAACGATTCCCTCTCCGATTCCTTAACGGTTCCCTTTAACGATTCCTATATATTTTTAGAAAAATATACATCATTTTGGCCTGAAATGTTTTATAAACATAAATTCAATCATATGTACAGTATTGCATACATATTATTGTTGTGGTTCTCAAAGTGAGGTATAGGCAGTGGTGGAAAAAGGAGTTTTACTTAAGTAAAAGTATCAATACTGCAATGTAGAAGTACTCTGTTACAAGTAAAATTCCGGAATTCTAAATTTACTTGAGTAAAAGTACAAAAGTATTGGTATCAAAATGTACTTAAAGTAACAAAAGTAAAAGTACAAAAATGTTTGAAAATAGCAGATCTAAGCTTACAAGCTCACAACGCGTCGCAATGCGACGCGTTGTGAGCTTGTAGATCGGCTATTTTCAAATAGCCTACGTATAAATTAAGGCTGAAGTGGTTAATGTATGTTTTATAATGTAATAATTTATATCTGCAAAGTAACTAGTAACTAAAGTTTTCAAATAATTGTAGTGGAGTAAATAATTGTAGTGGAGTACAATATTTGCCCCTGAGATGTAGTGGAGTAGAAGTAAAAGTATAGATAATTGGATATACTCCAGTAAAGTAAAAATACCTCAAAAAAGTACAGTACTTAGTTACTTTAAACCACTGGGTACAGGGATCATCTGGGTTACTTGAGGGGGTTCCAAATGGACACGTACAGGTCTGTAATTCTGAGAGTGTACAAATGGAACCAAATACACCCATAAGGGTAACTGTCAGAGTTATGGTGGTCCTTGAAATTAGCAGTTTGAGAACCACTGGTATTTTAATGATATAGCAGACGTGAAGTCTACATACCAGCTCTGACAGTGTGAAGAAGAATTAAAAAAACGGTTCCGGAAACGGTTCAAAATGTGATGGAACCGATTGGGGTTCCTCAATGTCGGTTCCAGTATCCCAACCCTTCTATTTTGAGCATGTCATTATTATAGGCAAACATTTTTGAAAATAGCCGATCTACGGTGTGTTATGTGCTTGTAGATCAGCGATTTTCACCACACTACGCTGTCATACAAGGACATACTGAATAATGTAGGGCAGGGCGGTCTTCAACGTTTTCAGGCCAAGGACCCCCTAGCTGAGAGAGAGATGACGCAGGGACCCCCTCTATACTGTATAAAATTGTGTTTCAGATTAAACTTTTTTTGTGTACTTGGTCTGCTCTTTTTTTCCCTCTACACCTATACTGTACCTCTTTGCCCAAAATAGCCGATCTACAAGCTCACAACGCCTGTGAGCTTGTAGATCTGCTATTTTTGGCTAAAGTTCTCCTCAGAAAAAGGGATGCTAGGGTTCAAGTGGTTAAGTTAAAAAAAATAAATCCTATCACACAAAGATTTGGCGGACCCCCTGTAGTAACTCTGAGGACCCCCTGTTGAAGACCCCTGATGTAGGGTATTGATTAAAGGTACTGCAAGTGATATATTTAGGTAAAACGTTAGTGTTAGATAGATCATCATTATTCCCATAGTAATCATTTCTATAGAGTGCTTGTTCGCTAACAGGGGTATTCCCTTCTTTCCAATACAGTTTCAGGTCGGGATACCAATATTATGAGAGAACTCATACAGGACACAGGATAAACAAGTGAAACTGGAAGTGATGAAACAAATGAATGAGAAGATAACATTCTAACTGGAACACAGGCTGATAAATGATCGTTGTGGGATTCTCAGTCCTGATTGGATGAAATTGGTGTCCCACCTGAGTTATATATTTTTTGTTAACTAAAGGAAAGGAATGGAAGAAGGGGAGACCACTGTTACAGAACAAACACTAGAATTGATTTAATCAGAATATAGAGCTTTTTAACCTAAACTATCACTTACAGCAGTGGTTCTCAAACTGTGGGTCAGGTTAGTGGTTAGTCAATCGATTTGGGGCTGTCCTCAGATGATTAGCTTAATTTGCAACATTGTTTTCTCACTCAACAGTAAACAAACCAACACACAGTATATATGTGTATACACTGAGAGTATCTGCACATTTCTAAAGTGGCAATTTGAGAACTTTTAAGACCTTTAATACCACTAAAATGGCCTTTGGCCAATTTGTCAAATATTGCCTAAGAAAGAGGCAACAATTGCGATACATTTTTTTTTCACAAATGTATCTGTGGAGCCGAGTCAAACAAAAGTTGATGCATCAACACTACATTTCCAACTGCTTCTCAGGGTCGGGGGGTCCTGAAAGGTTTGGGAACCACTGACTTACAGTACAGACCTTTTTAAGAGCAGTATATAGCTACGTATGTGTGATTCATTGGAGTGACCAGGTCATTTGCTCTCCCTCAAAGCCCAAGACACTTTATTTGATTCCTGGCTTCAGTTTTTGTCTTTCTGTAAAATGTGTGCGCCTCTTCATTAGCTCAGTGGTGGACAAAGTAGTACCCAATCCCTACTCGAGTCAAGGTATAGATACTCCTGGTCAAATATTACTCAACTAGTCCACTGTACAAGTGAAAGTTGCTCAGTCAAATTCTACTTAATTTGTATTCGGAAGTACACGCATTACCTTTGCGTGCGCACGCGTTTCAGTATGTTTGTGTGCGATGGATGCATGCGTGCGTGCTTGTGTGTGTGTGTGTGAGGCGAGGGTGTGGTTTGTGTGTTCATGGTAGCTCAACGTGTTTGCTTTGTGTATGTGACACAGCAGAACACGACATACAAACCAGAGTGTGTGTGTGTGTGTGTACTCTGTAATAAAGACAAAAGCATTTACTGACTGGGATATGGTTCCTCCTCAAAGCATATTTCCTACAGCTCATTAAGTTGTTAATGGCGTTTCCCGTGCAGTCATCAGGACTCAGATTAATAAATACTGCCAGTTATTCATTAATATCATTATAATGAACATGCGCCGTTGAGCACAATTGCTTATTATATCTGTGTGTGTGTGTGTGTGTGTGTGTGCGTGTATTCTCTCTCCAGACTTCATCGACCAGCCCAGATAGGACCACGCCTCCAGACAGGGAGGAGGGGGGGACACAGACCGTCGTCGTCGTCGTCCGTCTCTCGGCGCCGTCACAAGGTGCGCTTCCATTCCCATATGGTTGGCATGGTAACGGCTACTACGCCGCCGCCACTCTGCTGCGCTGCGTTTACGTTGACTTGTTTTTTTTTTTTTTTGGTGGGAGGGGAGACAAGTTTCACGTTGTTGCCATACTGTTGCAACATCCCCGACCCGCTGCGAGACAGGCGAAAGGATTTCTGTAAAACAAATGGTTTTCGGGAAGCCGTACTGAGCATTCAATTTGACCAGGCTTTGTCTCTGGTGGAGTTAACTCTTTAAGACCGGGAATACATCATGTGTGTAATTTTTTTGATTTCGTTGGGCTATCAAATATTATCACTCAGTGCCGTGCTATGAGCTTGTATATCTGCTATTTTTGAAAAAATGCATGAAAACTTGTGCAAATATTTGATTGTTTTTTCTTTTTTTTGGCGGACATTTGTAACTCAAATCTTTGCTTCTGGGGGTTCCTGGAACTAAATTTTTTACAAATGTTCGCTTAAAAAAATATATAATCCAAGATTGTGCCACCAATTTTCAGAAATGGCAGATCTACAAGCTCATAGCTCAAGCTCAAGCTATGAGCTTGTATATCTGCTATTTTTGAATAGCCAAAGAAATCTAAAAATGCCACACAGATGCGTTCCCGGTCGTAACGGGTTAAAAAGAAAAAAGAGAGAGAAGTAGCAGACTAGTAATGGTGACAAAGGCAGGGAGGGAGAAAATAACAGACAGACAGAGAGAGAGAGAGAGAGAGAGATGCGTTAGTTTGCTCTCAGAGGAGGGGAAGAAGGAGAGTGGAGAAGTGCAAGGGAGAGAAGATGGCTAATGGGGAGACAGGAGGAGAAATCAAATTATTTTCTGTGCTCTACCTGCCATAGAGACCGAAACAGAGCATTAATCTTCAACTGTGTCTGCAGGTGACAGCGCACACTTCCATGTACACACGCGCACACACACACACACACACACACACACACACACACACACACACACACACACACACACACACACACACACACACACACACACACACACACACACACACACACACACACACGTACACACACGTACACACATGCTTACTCCTATCTAATAGGAGCCACACATACACTGTAGATACAGTATAAGTAGATCCTAAGTAGTCTATTATGAAATTCACAATGTTAATTTATGCTCCATCTTACGACGGTGTTGTGTGCCAAAAAAAAGAGCCAATCAACCTCACAGCACGTCGTGGATGTGATGCGTTTTGAGCTTGCAGATCTGCTTAAAACGGTTCCGTCTCCAATCTTTGGTCTGAACTCTAGGCTAAGGTCTCGTGATTTTGGAGTGATGAGGGTGGTGGTGGTCCATGCTGGTGTTGAGCCAAAGAAGGAAGGTCATACTGGTTTAAAACTGGCGAAAGCAGAGGGAGGAGGAGGTTGATGGTGATGATGAGGATGAGGGGGAAGACGCGTGGGCGACACTGCTTCACACAAACCTGCGTCACGGGGGGGGTGACTCGCACCCAGTCTTGCCTCGAACCGAAAACAACGCCACTCTGGACTGGGATTCGTCGGGATAATCTTAACAAGGGAGCCAGCCGGCTGCCTCTTTTTATCAAGTGTGAACCAGTGAAAATGATGTCCTTGTCTCCGATCTGTCATGGCCACGCGACCACGCGCATGCAGAGCCACGATGGCTGCGGTGTTAAAAAAAGCTCCGACACATCAGTGCAGTGGTGTGTGTGTGTGTGTATAGTATACGACCAGGGCCAGGCCACCAGAGCTGTGTGTGTGTGTGTGTGTGTGTGTGTGTGTGTGTGTGTGTGTGTGTGTGTGTGTGTGTGTGTGTGTGTGTGTGTGTGTGTGTGTGTGTGTGTGTGTGTGTGTGTGTGTGTGTGTGTGTGTGTGTGTGTGTGTGTGTGTGTGTGTGTGTGTGTGTGTGTGTGCGTGCGCGCCTCTTGTTTTGTCAACAGAGATTACGAAAGACTGGGCGGCTGGCGGGGGCCGGAGAGGTGACGGACGGCCGGCCTGTCTGTGTCGCCTAGCGTCAGTGTGCCAGCCTCTATTCCCCCCCCCCCTCGCAATAACATCGCCACTAAAGCCCCCCCCCCTCCTCTCCCGCCTCCTGCCTCCGGAGTCGCACCCAGAAAAAGAATGAGAGAAACACTTATCAACACACACACAGGAAGTCTGTTCATGCTGTCTGTCTGTCTGTCTCACTGTCTGTCTGCCTGCCTGCCTGTCTGCCTGTGTGTGTGTGTGTGTGTGTGTGTGTCTGGCAGGCAGAGTTAAGAGAGGCGAAGGCCCCAGCGTTAGATGAGCATGCTCGGTCAACCACTGGGTTTATTCATAGAGCCTCTCTCGCTGTCATTTTGTTGTGAACGTCGGACTCACAAGGCCAGAGCTTGAATTCAAGTGTTTTGCTCAGGCTGTGGCTGGCTGTGAGAGCCTGTTGCTATCTTTTGACGTGCTTAAAAGCCAGATATGCCAAGAATCTCCTTTTGGTCTGCTTTGTGTCTGTGTGAATTCCGTGCAGAGTGGAGGGAACCGGGAGGTTTAATGCACTGGTTCTCAATGTGTGGGGGGGGGTCCCTGGTAGAGGTTCTAGGCAGGGTTGCCAGATCTGCTTATTATAATTTCCCCGCAAGATTTTATTTGAAAATAGCCGATCTACAAGCTCACAACGCGTCGCATCGCGACGCGTTGCGAGCTTGTAGGTCTGCTATTTTCAAATAGCTGATGTATATGTTAAAGTGCTCATGTGGCCCATAGTCACTTCTTTTTGGTCTGGTTTTCCTAGACCTGGTTGCTTGTTTCTCTCACAGAATCTGGCAACACTGGTTCTAGGGTGTCCCCGGCTAAATGATCGAAAGTTAAGAACCAAAATGGACCCTTTTTAGGGGTCTGTAACACTTAGAGTTTACAAATGGAACCAAATGGACCTGTGTAGGGGTCCATTTGGTTCCATTTGTGCACTCTCAGAGTTGAATTAACACTGAGGTATTTCCAGTGTAGAATAGGTTAGAGTAGCAGCGATAAGAATTGTATGAAAAGGGGGTTTGTGGCCTAATGCATGTCAAACATGGCGGCCCTTTGGGAACCCCTGATTTAATGCATGCTAGCACTAAAGGCGGTTCCTTGCTAAGTGTTTCGGCGCGAGTGAAGTTGTCTTTTTCTTGACCTTTCAACTTAAGATCTGTCGTCCGTCTCTCAGTTTTTGTGCCTTTTGTCTCTGGCCAGTCTAACCTCCGCACATTAGTTTAGTTTTTTTTGTTTGTTTGTGGCTCATGTTGTGAATGTGGGGATTTTATTTATCATCTATCCTTCTCATTTTCCATACTATAGGTTTGATGCATTTACAGTTAGTTGATGTCATGCCTTTTTGTCAACCATTTAAACCCTATAAACTTAGTTGGAAAAAAAATGCTAATCTACAAACCCACACACCCTTTGTGATGCTGCAGCAGAGAATGCCTGAAAATATCTTATCTACAAGCACACATTTTCGCTCCATTTCCGCTGCTGAACACACCATCGTACAATGAAGTACAACATGGGTCATAACCACTTATATAATTTAGTTGACCGGGGTCCCCCAGGGCTCTATACATGGTCCGCTTCTTTTCCCCTTCTACATCAAATCTGTTTGCCGAAAATAGGCGATCTTGCATCGCATCATGTTGTGAGCTTGTAGATGGGCTATTTTCGCTAGGCCTGTCACAATTATTACATAATCGTGTAATCGCAATTATTTTATATCATAATCGTCATAATCGTCATAATCAATTCCATGTTAAAAAATGTCATATATTTTCAGATAATGTCAACAATAGTGGAAATAGCAGATCTATAAGCTCAAAACGCGTCGCGATGCGACACGTTTTGAGCTTATAGATCGCCGATTTCCACTATTAATATTTTTTTTAAAGTATAAAGTAATTCAATATGTGTTATTTTTCATATCTGTCCTGTGCAACTTTTGTTTACGAAAGCTTAAAGCCAAACAGAAATGTCTTTTTTTCCCGTAATGTTCCATACATTTTCAACGACAGAAATACAATTAAATTGTTAATCGCAATTATTTGATTGACAATTAATCTTAATCAACTTACATTTGAAATCGTGACAGCCCTAATTCTCGCTAATGTTCACCCTTAGAACGCTAGGGGTTCAAGACAAGTTCATTTATATGGTTATTGACGCCCATCTCATTGTGAGATTGTGCGTCCGGCCGCACTGAGAGTCCACTGAACCCTTGGTGTTTGTGTTGCCGTTTTGACTCTGGAAAGTGAAAGAAACCCACTCTGAGCAAAGTCCTCGTTGCGAAAGTTCTGGCTAGGTAAACACTGCGTGGTGTCACACACACACACACACACACACACACACACACACACACACACACACACACACACACACACACACACACACACACACACACACACACACACACACACACACACACACACACACACACACACACACACACACACACACACACACACACACATATCATGTTCAAGGTGCACTCACACACTGTGAGACGCAGTGCTTTGTCCCCGTCATTTCTCTCTGGTTTGAATAGACTACCAGCTGAATAGAGGATTTCACACACTTCAGCCACACGGGGAAAAGTCCATGTATTTTCATACCGTCGCTGTCGCGTGGAAACCTTGTATGTCCAAACCCGTTACTTTTCAGGAAACTGAAAAGAATAATCTGTGTAAAGGGCCTTTCTGTGTGGAGTTTGTATGTTCTCCCCGTGTCCCCTAGGGTAGATACCCTCACAAAAACATGCAGTAATCCTGGTCTCTGTACTGCCTCCCCCTGGTCAGCCGGGGCGCCTGATGGAGGGGAAAGGAACTGGTTGGAATAACGTGTTCCTTCCACACGCTACGTCTAACCAGGGAACCTCCCCCCTGTCGGGTGATAAGAAGCGGCTTCCTAGCTCCTCATGCATTGAAGGAGGCATGAGCTCGGCTCTAGGCTCTCCCTAGGCTGGCAGAGGGAGTGTAGAGCCCAGGATTACTTAGACAATTGGCACTGCGTGAAAAAATGGGTTACAAAATCGTGGGATAAAAAAATAAAATAATAATGGATCCAATATAGTTATTATTTAGTCATAAGCCCTTGTTAATATTTTTTATTGGTTCAATATTTATAAAACTCGCAGACGGACTTAACCACTTTAACTTTCACTTTCTACAAGCTCACAAGATGCGTTATGAGCTTGTAGATCAGCTTTTTTCACTATACTTTTGCATGACACTCTTGTACGCCGATGTAGGAGATTCATTTACGAAAAGGAAAAAAAAACATGCAAAGTTGAAATATGGACAAGGTTTCTGCCCGACAGCAAAGATATGCAAAACAAACACAGCTTGAAAATATTTAAAATCAATCCTACATTAAATGGGCGTGAATGTAGAAACACACAGTGTGAATGCTGTATACATACATACATACATACATACATACATACATACATACATACATACATACATACATACATACATACATACATACATACATACATACATACATACATACATACATACATACATACATACATACAGTACATACATACATACACACATTTTTTCTAGTATGAGATGATTCTATACATCATTGGTTCTCAAAGTGGGGTCCCTGGGGGGGGGGGGGGGGGTACCAGGGGGTCCCCAGCAAAATGTGTCAATATAGCGTCACAATCATTTTAACCACTTTAACCATATTTTATACTTTTGTGCCAGATCTACAAGTTCATAGTGCGGCACTCGGTGCTGCACTATGAGCTTGTATATCTGCTATTTTTTTTAAATCCCTGGCACAAAATATTTTTGATATGGGGCGGTCCGCAGCCAAATACATATCATTTTGGGGGTCCATGACATGAAAAAGTTTGCGAACCACTGCTCTACATCACAGAGTACTACCTCAAAAATATGTAGCTCTCCAAGTACCACCATTATGACTGATGTTAAAATACAGTAGTAGCGTAGACCTACCCCATCCTAGTCAGCTATAAATGTATTCCTAATAAGAATACTTATATTGTTCACAGTTGTCAGCTAAAGTCATGCTGTACAAATTGTAGCACAAAATCATTTTAACTCCACCGTTTATTATCTCACCATCACAGTTTAGTTTGTGAATCACAAATCAAGCTGTCACAAACTAAACAATGGATCACAAAGTGTGCATAACAGGCAGAGGATGCAACGTTCTCAGGAAAATAAAATCAATTTCCGGTACATTTCTGGTGCCTCTGTCATTTTGGCACAAGTCTAATAAAATAAAATTAATAAAAGCCCAAATTATATAGGTAGGCCCGGACCTGGCCTATAGAGGTTCGGGCACCAAGGCTCATAAGCAGCCTGACAGCGCACCACGGGTTCGAGTCCCGATCCCGACGGTCTTTGCTGCATGTCTCTGCCCATCTCTACTATGAAACTATAAATAAAGGCAGAAAAAGATTTTTCGATTTTCTAACCTTTTCAAGTAGTCACAGAATATTTATCTCCAGTATGATCAATCCACCTGATGGTTGCGAACGGGAGGTTATCGCGACCTCCCGTTCGCTTTTATACGCCTTTGAAAATGGCATGTCTCGGCCAAAAATACATAGTAAAAAAAAAAGTATACAGGAGCCGAGATACAGCATTTTTAAGTATTAAGTTAACCAGGAAGTGAATGGAGCAGTAAATCTTCGGATTGCTTTATCTCTGGTTCTGTATGAAAAAACTAAAAACTTCATCCATCATCACCTGCACTCAATCCTCATTGGTCTGTCTTGTCTGTTTCACTCTTTACTTGTATTATAAATTCCCCTCCTCATCCCACCCCACTCCACCCCCAGTAAGGTCATGCTTGTAAACAGCAGCCTAATGGTCTCAGACACACAAACACCATCAGTCATGGGGGGTGCCTCTTCCATCCGTTCACCTTAAATCATTGATGCTCTTTTTCTCAGCAAACAGGCAAATTCCCAAAGAATGGATCGTGCTAATGGCACCATGAATTCGATCAGTCAATTGCGGCCATCGTTTGCCCCGTTCGTTAACCACATGAGCCCTAGCGTCCCTATTCTGGGGAGAGCATTTTGGCAGAAATAGCAGATGTACAAGCTGACAACGTGTTGTGACCATAATGGTTAATTATATTAGAGCCAAAGGACTCAAACATGGAAATTTGACCTTTTTTTGGTGTCTGATTATCATATTTTACATGGCCTACTACCCTGCCGCACTGAAGTGTGCTGGTTGAGCAGAGTGCCTGTGCCAAAACGTTACTTTCAGTTATTTTTTCTTGCTTTTAATAAGTTCAAGGAGTTCTCACTATATGGTGTGTGTGATATGAAATGTGAGCTTTCCATAATCACAGTAATCCTTAATCATATTCCATCATATTCAAGGGCTTTTGCTGAGAAAAGAGACAGACCCCAGTCACTTTCAAATTAGAGCACTGCAGAGGGCAGGTGTGTATGTCTGTGTCCAGCTGACACTTGTTGACGCTCGTTAATGTTATAGGCATAAAAGCAATTATGCTTCTGCACCGTCAAATAGGCCAACATCTAATCTAAGATTAGTGGGACTCACCATTGAGTCACGGGGACTCACTTCAATGAAAACAAACAAAATCACTGTTTTTTTAGATATTATGTTGATATTATAGCTATTTTAGATATTAGATATGTGATGTTCCTGACAATTAGTTGACTTTTGGTGAAAAAGCCTGCATATAAATTAGGAGTTTGACAATATCGGATTATCGGATATCGGGAAAAAAGTGGGGTGGGTCTATGATGGACCCACCACGCACAATAGTGGTGGTCCCCAGGTTGCTCTTAGTCAGGATGGTGGTCCCTGGGTCAAAATCATCAATCAAATGAACTATCAGAATATAGAGCTATTTAACACTTATTTTAACCAAAGTAAATCACTTACCCTTCCTTTTAACACATGGGGTGCCAAAACCGTATATAAACGGTTTTGCAAAAGGTGCAAAAATGTAACCGTTCATGATGACCTTGTTGTTGCAGACAGTGCTTGAATTTGGCCAGTACTCTCCAATACATGCAGTTCCAGTTCCGCTGACGTTTGCATACCTAAGCACCTTTTATAATAATTACACATGTTGGGAAGCCATGCGCAATTGCACACATTTTGTGATTTCCCAACGTTACCCACGGACACCTTGATGGAGGAAATACGACAACATTTAATTATGGATTTAATTTGGACCAAACTGTCACCCGAGTTTCAACGTTGGATACAGTGATTAAACGTTATGTTACATGTCTTAACTAACGACTTAACCCATTAAGACCTGAAGCCGGTTCTACAAAATGTCTTCTAAATCCCAACAGTATTCTGAAATAACGTATGTTTCTATGTGGTGCTCAAACTTTTTCATGTCAAATGATATGTGTTTGGCCGCTGACCCCATCTCAAAATGTTTTGTTCCAGGGACCCCCAGAAGTAAAGAATAGAGTAAAAAATGTTCGCTTTAAACAATATAGACTTGCACACATTTTCACAATTTTTCAAAAATAGCAGATCTACAAGCTCATAGCACGGCACTCGGTGCCGCGCTATGAGCTTGTATGTCTGCTATTTTTGAATAGCCAAAGTGTAAAATAATGCTTTTTAGCTCAAATGAAAAAGTGACACAGATGCGTTCCAGGTCTAAATCGCTTAAGAATGTCAGAGCAGTTCAGGCGGTGCACCACATCCAAACATAAATTTGACCAGTGCTGGATAACGAGGGCAAAATGCAAAGAAGGGAAGGGAATACGCACAAAGCTCTTCAAAGCTCTCCCAATGACTTTATTAGACGGAAGATAATCGTGTGGATTCTCTTCCTCTTTACTTAGGGATGTTCCAACAAATATAGTGCCATCATTTATTTTATCATCTGAATTAAAGATGAAAAATGTACGTGTTTGAAAACTTGTGGGAATGGTGTTTTCAAGTTTATGAAAATCTTTTGAAAATGGCCGAAATGTATATAGGACTGAAGTGGTTAATGTATGTTTTGTAATAATAGTAATAGTAAGTAAGTAATCAGCAAAGTAACTAGTAACTAAAGTTTTCAAATAATTGTAGTGGAGTAAAAGTACAATATTTGCCTCTGAAATGTAGTGGAGTAGAAGTAAAAGTATTGAAAATCGGAAATACTCAAGTAAAGTAAAAATACCTAAGTACAGTACTTGAGTAAATGTACTACGTTACTTTACACCACTGCAGAACGCACAGTGCGCACTGAAAGGCTGTTGGATGCTTGGACACTGACATGTACTGTAGTGCGCACACACGTCATAAAGTATGACATGCAAATAACAGATATCTATGCAGATGACCGTTTAGTTGATCGAAGGTTTCGGCTCACGAGCGCACCTGGCATGGCTATTCCTTCACCTGGCAACAAACACTGGCTGCTACCATGATCACTGAAGTGGAAAGTACTGTTTATTATTGTATAAACACGCTTCAGTCACCTCTGACTCTCTGGAGACGCCAATAACTTCCACTCATAACTGCATGCGTGTGGCTTTTAGCTCTGGTGTTTCTGAATTGGAGTTTTTTTTTTACTGAGGCTCTTTATCCTAGTCTTTATCTCACGCGGTGTGAGATTTGAACGGATAAGATGCTTAGGTGCCGTTAACATTGCTGCCTCATGGTCTTCAAACCTACCTTTTTTTATTTTTATGTGGGTCCAAGTGAGCATTGATTACCTCTCCTCCCTGTGGGGCTGCCAGCCTCTGGGGTTCGCCCGGCAGGTCTGCCGTATACTGTAGCTAAAGAGTATAGCTTGAGCCCAGGAGATTCCACAGAAAAGCGCTAACCTCGGTCGAGTCGCATAACTCTGTTAAATCTGGGCCCCGTTTCAGCAGTGAATGCTAATGGCAAGAAGGCAGCACGACGACTGCCAGGGGTTTTAACCTTGAGCGTATATAGGCTCAGCCCTGTATGCATATACCCTGTGGGATCACTGATAGGTTAATATGGACCCCCCCTCCCCCCACGGGGAGTTCAGTCAGAGGAAAAGGAAAGCTTGATGCGCATCTGTACAGTATTGTGTGTGTGTGTGTGTGTGTGTGTGTGTGTGTGTGTGTGTGTGTGTGTGTGTGTGTGTGTGTGTGTGTGTGTGTGTGTGTGTGTGTGTGTGTGTGTGTGTGTGTGTGTGTGTGTGTGAACGGAAGACACCCCCCCCCCCCGCACGGGATGAGCAAGGAGCTTTATTCTCCGTTAGCTTCCAGATCCGTGTTATCAGAGTTTTTTCCGCGAGAGGCCGGGCGTCGTCACGTGTCTAGTACTAGTACCACTCTGATGAACTACTTGGCACTGTATTCAAGCCTTGTAGCCATCATTAACTATACATACTGCACGATGCCATCTATACAGTCTTTAATGAGAGAACATGATGGCACATACTGTAGGTAGCGAGTGCATGAATAAATGATTGTACGAGAGGGAGACAGGTACATGATGGAAATGTCTTTTTTTTAAAGTCGTAGTGTGTAACTTTTTCATATGAACAAGTTGTTTTTGCCATGATGCTTTCCTAAATATCCTCGGCGCTAGGACTCTGCAGCATTCGTTTTTTGAGCGGTCCTTCCGTGGTT
The DNA here is from genome assembly GCF_963454915.1 of Gymnoscopelus microlampas. NCBI lineage: Eukaryota > Metazoa > Chordata > Actinopteri > Myctophiformes > Myctophidae > Gymnoscopelus > Gymnoscopelus microlampas. The sequence goes on along the minus strand of NC_139947.1, from coordinate 11,666,691 downwards.
TTGTTTCGTTACTGAAATCTGGGAATCGCGTCTCCAACGGCCATAGACAGACGCTGCAATGACGACGGCGCTACCAGAGGTGTCGCCAATAGACTACTAAAATGAATGTTACACAGTAAGACTTTTAACATGTTTTTCCATTTGGATTTATTTTTCTGTGTGCTATCGCGTAAATACAATCAATCAATCAATCAATACATGTCTGTATGGCATGTGGAATAGATTTGTCTCATGTTGATTTTCCAGCATCACTGTGACTGGCTCCCTGAAGGCGATTCTACAAATGTCTTCTAAATCCCAACAGTAAAAACATATGTTTCTAGATCAGTGGTGCTCAAACTTTTTCATGTCAAGGTCCCCCAAAATGATATGTATTTGGTCGCCGACCCCCATCTCAAAATATCTTGTTCCAGGGACCCCCCACGAAGCAAAGATTTGAGATACAAATGTTCGCTTTAAAATATATATATATTCAAAGATTTGCACACATTTTCACGATTTTTCAAAAATAGCAGATCTACAAGATCATAGCGCGGCACTCGCGCTATGAGCTTGTATATCTGCTATTTTTGAAAAGCCAAAGTGTAAAATAATGCTTTTTTAGCTCAAATCAAAAAGTCACACAGATGCGTTCCAGGTCTTAATGGGTTAACACTGAGCATTTCACTGTGTAGTGCTGCACAATGTATTGCATTTTTATCATCATTGTCATACGCATTTCCACAATAAACACATCGCAGAGGGCTGAGATATCAAAGAGGCCGAGATTCAGACAGCAGAGGAATAGACCTCTTTCACAAACTTGACAGACATATCATATCTGATCGGAGCAGATATGAATGCTTGTTGGTATAGCACTGACATGGGGCACATGGCACTCTTCAAATATTACTTTCGTTTTTTTATCTTTCGCAGAGCACGGCCGCTGATCAGCGTCCGTTACAAGCGACCAATCGCAATTGGGCAGATGGGGGGCCAATTAAACGAATACCTGGGAATCTACATCGTAGATTAGTCGTGCACTCATCTGGCACAAACGGAAAGATACATCAATGACAACACCTGTGTTGTGTGGTAGGTTGTGTCGAAACACAAAATACCTTAACCACAGACAGAGACAAGAGTTGACTTTTTTTTTTACGATCAATCGACACGTGCATTGCAGTCAGAGAGACATTTGAAATTGTACGCTCGAAATCTTGTTGTTATATCTCATATCGCCATCTCGCACATGTTCAGAATTTAACCCATTAAGACCTGGAACGCATCTGTGTCATTTTTAGATTTGAGCTAAAAAGCATTATTTTTTACACTTTGGCTATTCAAAAATAGCATATATACAAGCTCAAAGCGCTGCACTGAGTGCCGCCCTTTGAGCTTGGAGATCTTATATTTTTGAAAAGTCGTTAAAAATGTGTGCAAACCTTTTGAATATATATATTTTTAAAGTGAACATTTTTAACTCAAATCTTTGCTTCTGGGTCCCCCTGGAACAAAACATTTTGAGACGGGGGGGGTCCGCGGCCAAATACGTATCATTTTGGGGGTCCTTGACATGAAAAAGATTGAGCACCACTGATATAGAAACATCTATATCAGTCTGATATAGATGTCTGTTTTTCAGAATACCGTCGGGAATTAGGACACATGTAGAATCGGATTCCGGTCTTAACGGGTTAATACCACCCTATACCTCACACACCCTCCCTCTCCTCATCCCCTGCCTATATTGTACCCACCCAAAGACCCCTAGCTGCCGCCTCTATGCCACCAGTCCCCCCCCCCCCCCCCCCCCCCCCCTCCCACTGCCTGTGGCGTGTAATTGACTTTTCTCCCTTTGCACTAGGAAAAAAGCGGGCAGCCCACGCCGTCAGGGCTGGAGGTGACCCATTTCCCTGGGGCATTCAGCAGCCCTCCTAATCAACCATTCTCTGGGGCCGCCTCATTCACTCTGCAATTAGAGCACTCTCCCTTTGAGAACTCCATCAATAGGCGGGCAGACGGGCAGGCAGGCAGGCAGGCAGGCAGACGGGCAGGCATGCATGGAGGCAGGCAGGCAGGCAGGCAGGCAGGCAAGCAGGCAGGCAAGCGGGCGGCTAGGATAGATCAATAGAGAAGCGCAGGCAGAGTTTTTCGCTCAAACGAACACTTTTTTTCCTTTTAGCTCTTCAAGTTCTGATCCCTCCCATCATGTCTCTCTCTCTCCTCCATCTTCTCCTCCTCCTCATCTCCCTGGTGGCAGATTTCATCAGACGACAGGCGGGCTGGAGGTTCGTGTTAAGATGAGCGACAGGCAGACAGTTAGACAGACAATGCAGCGAGATTTAGGCAGGTAAGCGGAGGTAACGAACGAGACAAATTGAGGGACAGACAGACAGACAGACAGACAGACAGACAGGACCACGGTACTCGGGGGAGAGATTAAAAAGAGTGATTTGAAAGAAAGTGAGAGTTGCGTGGGACGGAGTGAGTGAGAGAGGAACGGCGCGTCTTCTTGAGCGAATCATCTACATCGAGCTTCTGGAGTTGATATTCATGAGTATTCCCCATTGTTGTCTTGGATCGGAATACACTCGTGGCTCCCTCTCCTCACTCTCTCCGAGCCAAAGAATGAAAGCAAAGCTCCATATTGATTCTGGCTCAGTGAGAAAGGTACATTCACCGCCCCGCGTGCTCTCATGCTTTCAATCAGATGGGAGAACGTTGGTGAAACAGCGTGAGAGCGCGCGTGCGCGACGGAGGATTAAAATATATTTGGGTTGTTTAACACATTAAGACCTGAGACGCATTCTGTGTGTCATTTTTTGATTTCTTTGGCTATTCAAAAAATCGTGAAAATGTGTGCACATCTTTTTGTAACTCAAGTCTTTGCTTCTTGGGGGGTCCCTGGAACTAAATATTTTGAGATGGGGCTCCGCGGCCAAATACATATAATTTTGGGGGTCCTTGACATGAAAAAGTTTGAGAACCCCTGATGTAGAAATATAAGTAGTTTTTTTTAACCGTTAGGATTTAGAAGACATTTGTAGAATCCCCCCAGAAGCAAAGATTTGAGTTACAAATGTTCGCCTTAAAAATATATATAAATTCAACGATTTGCACGCATTTTCACACATTTTTCAAAAATATCTAAACATGACACACAGATGCGTCCCCGGTCTTAATGGGTTAACCCCCCCCCCCCCCCCCCACACACACACACACACACACACACACACACACACACACACACACACACACAACCCAAAAGAGCGAAAGCAATCAGGTATATTTCATGGTTTGTTTCCATAATCTGTCAAGGAGGAGTGGGAGACGTTGATGCTTTTGGTGATTAAATAACGGGCTGCTGCTGCGGCGGGCGGCGTCCGTTTGGCCTGATTTGCGATGCAGAGGAGGCAGCGGTCTCTGGTCAGAGGATAACCATGTAATCAATGCAATGAAAACACTGCACTGGCTGTGAAGGTTAAGAGGAATACTCATCCCCCCTCTCTCTCTCTCTCTCTGTGTGTGTGTGTGTGTGTGTGTGTGTGTGTGTGTGTGTGTGTGTGTGTGTGTGTGTGTGTGTGTGTGTGTGTGTGTGTGTGTGTGTGTGTGTGTGTGTGTGTGTGTGTGTGTGTGTGTGTGTGTGTGTGTGTGTGTGTGTGTGTGTGTGTGTACTGTACACAACCTCACATTGGACCATGTGTGCTGCTGCTTGCTTCCTCCCCTCCCCCTTCTCTCTCTCTCACACCTTTATCTCTCCGTTTCTTCTCGGCTCCCTCCTTTTTCGCCTTCTCCCACTCTTCTCCCCCCCCCCCCCCTCCCCCACACCTTCTATTCGCTCTGATTCCCCCACCATCGCCCCCCCCCCTTCTTCTTCCCCTGTCGTTTTCCCTCTCTCTCTCTCTCTCACCTGCATTCTCTCTCTCTCTACTACGTGCTCTCTACTATTGTCTATTGTCTAAGTCGCTCTCTCACCTTTTATTTTCTTTCCCCTCTCCCCCCTCCCTTCCTTGCAGATCTCCCTATACCTAGGCCTGTCGCAATTATTACATAATCATAATTATTTTTGCATAATCGTCATAATTGTTTCCACGTTGAAAAATATAAAAAAAATAGCAGAAAAAGCAGATCTGCAAGCTTACAGCTTGCAGATCAGCTATTTCTGCTATTTTTACGTGTAAAAAATGATTAAATATGTCAATAATTTCTTTGTATATTTAATTCTTTGTCAGATCAGACCCTGTGCAATTTATTGGTCACGAAGCCTAAAAGGCAAACAGATTTTTATTTTTTGTTCATATGTTCCGATGTTCAACGCCAAACGCACAATTTAATCATTAATCGCAAATATTTGAGCGACAATTAATCGTCAACTTAAATTTGTAATCGTGACGGCCCTACCCATACCACCTTCCCTGCCTCCCTCCCTCCCCTTTTCTCCACCCCTCCATCCCATCCTCCCTCCATCATTTTGTCCCATACTCTGTCTCTCTGTCTCCCTCTCTCCTACTCTGATGAGCTTTAATTGGCATTGAAGTTTAGCAACAACATTGCCAAAGCGATTAAGGTATTAACAGCTGTAATCTAAAAGAACTCTATGCAATAAAACAGAACAATAAAATGATAGCCCTTTCTCTCTCTCTCTCTTTCTTTCCCTCTCGCTCTCTCGCCCTCCCTTACCTTTCCCCCAGTGTCAGCCGCTGTCACTGTGGCGAAAGAAAGTGACCAATCAGAACATGCTTCACGGCACCGGCTTTCCGCCTCTCCTCCTCCACCCCTCTCTGCTCATCCTCCTCTCCTCTCCTCTGCCCTCTCATCTCCTCTCGTCCACCTTTAACAGCCCACTTCCTGTAGACAGAATGTGATGCATTGTGGGAGACAGAAGGCTGTCTAACACGGTTACTTGTGCAGCGTGGCTTACCGTCAGAGACACTGCTATGTCTCTGTTACTGTGTGTGTGTGTGTGTGTGTGTGTGTGTGTGTGTGTGTGTGTGTGTGTGTGTGTGTAAGGATGCCAGAGAACACATACAGTACATGCATTCATACATGCACAGTGCACACATACCCAAACACAATGCATGAGCCTGCTTTGTCAACCAAGGAGCTGGCAGACTGCACATGCAGAATGAATATGATTTGATGATATAATCTCACATTGGCCTGACGTTCAGTGTGTTGCCTTTGTTTTGAAATGTCTGCAGATGCATTTCTTCATCGAGTTCATAAGGACAATTCTTTCCAGATTTGAATTTTCGACGATTTATCATGTAGGCCAGGGGTCTTCAACAGGGGGTCCGGGACCCCTAGGGAGTTCTCAGAGTTTCTACAGGGGGTCCGCCAAATCTTTGTGTGATATGATTTTTTAACCACTTGAACCCTAGCATCCCTTTTCTGAGGAGAACTTTAGCCAAAAAAAGCCAAACCTTTGGCAAAGAGGTATAGGTGTAGAGGGAAAAAAGAACAGTAAACGTAAACAAAAAAAGTTGAATCTAAAACACAATTTTATACAATATAGAGGGGGTCCCTACTTCATCTCTCTCTCAGCTAGGGGGTCCTTGGGCTGAAAACATTGAAGACCCCTGATGTAGGCCTTACCTACTACCAGGAGTTACTCAATGACATCCCAGTGTTAAATAAAAGCAGCAATCCAGAACTTATTATAATGAATAAAACATTATTTGAACTAATCTCTTTGGTAGAGTATGTATTATCTGCAGTGTTTGGAGGAGCTCTCTCTACTCTTCCATTGAGACATTTTGACCCTGGTGTCGGGTAGGACACCTATTCTGGATGATAAATAGTACTGCCTGAAACTCATAACGCAATATCTCCCCTGACCAAGTGGGGGATTTCTTCTTGGTAGAGTGGTAGAAATGTGGTCTCTCGTGCTGGGTTCGAATCCCCGGGTAGGAGATTGCAGGCAGCGTTAACGCCAAAGACTGTACGGTCTTTGGCGTTAACAGAACGTTAATGGAACAAAATGGAACACTAAGGATTTGACGTGTCGGCATTATTGTAATTGTCCCCTGTGTGTTTGTCCTTGTCCCTTCAGGTGCTGATATGTGTACATGATGAGTGGACTGGGGGACACATCCATGGACCCTCTGAGCTCTGAAAACCGTAAACGCAAGCTCTCCACTTGCGACACACCTGGCCTGGGGTGAGTACCATCGTGTGCAGACAAAGAAGACCTTCCCCAAAAAAAAAAAAAAACGCACCTGGGGTGACGGGGATTTTTCAGTTGCAGCCCCCTCCCTTTGGAACCCACTCTCGCCTCACATCAAAGCCGCCCACCACCCTTGCCGTGTTCAAAGCCTCCCTCAAAATCCACCTTTTCAGACTTGCTTTCCCTGCTTAACTCAAACCAAATCTTTTTTTTGCTTTTTAGTCTTAGCGTAGTGTTTTAGCCTTTTCACTTTTTCCCTCCTAATAAAGTTGTTTATTTGGATTTGTTTTGTAAATTAATTGGCATTGAAGTTTTGCAACAACATTGCCAAAGCGATTAAGGTATAAACAGCTGTAATATAAAAGAACTCTATGCAATAAAACGGAACAATAAAATGATAACCCTCTCTCTCTCTCTCTTTCTTTCCCTCTCGCTCTCTCTCGCCCTCTGGCAAAGAGGTATAGGTGTAGAGGGAAAAAAGAACAGTAAACGTAAACAAAAAAATCACACCCAGTGTGAAGTGGGCGGTGTGTGGTCATCACAACATGATGGACTTTTTTTTAAAGTCCATACTGCTATTCATAGGGCTGCACATGTGTCATGTGTTTCGCTAGCCAATCACAGTCCTGCATTTGCAAAGTCAGCCAATCACATTACAGTTAGTGGTGATGACACTAGCTGTAATGTGATTGGCTGACTTTGCAAAAGTATCGATTTGCATTAACAATGGAAGGGTTAGGGGGTATACAAATCTTTTGGTCGGTGTCCAAAACTCACTTATAGGGGGTGGCTACACCGCCCCAAAAAGTTGAATCTAAAACACAATTTTATACAATATAGAGGGGGTCCCTACTTCATCTCTCTCTCAGCTAGGGGGTCCTTGGGCTGAAAACATTGAAGACCCCTGATGTCTTAGCGTAGTGTTTTAGCCTTTTCACTTTTTCCCTCCTAATAAAGTTGTTTATTTGGATTTGTTTTGTAAAGCGACTTTGGGAACTAAGAAAAGCGCTATATAAGTCTGATATATTATTATTATTATTATTATTATTACCTTATTTTTTATTTTCAAAGTTATTTCATTGTTAATATTTTCTAATTTAATGTTGCATCAAGGAGTCCACGCATGAAATATATGAAATCCATGCATGGAACGATCTAATCGTAAACTATCTAATCTCCCCATTCATTAGAAGGACAATATCATTCCCCAGGAGCAGGGATGTGTGTTTTTCAAGTTGAATGGGCTCACATACTGTAGGAGAGGGGCTTGTCTGATCAAATGAATATAAAATATCTAAATATAGAATAAAGAAACTTTAAAACTATCTGTGGTGCACACAAAAGTCAGAGTAGATGGGAAAATGACCCCAGAAGTGTTTTAAAGTTAAATCCCCCATAACTCTAAGAATGTACTACACTCTCTGAGTTACAGACCCTGTGGGTCCATTTGGCTCCTAACTATCAATCAGTTTGCTGATTGATAGTCCCTGAAACCTCCACAGGGACCCACTGGGGGTCCCTGGATGTTGAGAACCACTGCAGTAGAACACCACAGCGTTTGAATAGAAGTCACCGTACAGATGTCCTCACCTCCCGCACGTTGTTGTCCCTCTGAAGGTGTGAGAGGAGGCGGCGAGAGCAGGAGAGCAAGTACATCGAGGAGCTGGCTGAGCTGATCTCCGCCAATCTCAGCGACATCGACAGCTTCAACGTCAAGCCCGACAAGTGTGCCATCCTCAAAGAGACGGTGCGGCAGATCCGGCAGATCAAAGAGCAGGGTGAGTAGCGTCAAAGATCCTTGATATATATCGATATGATGGCCAATCCCACGCCTCAACAATAGGCTCTATGCACAGCTACCATATTGGAAGGAAATTGGGCCTCTTCCTTACTTCCTTCACAGGTGTTGCCAATGATACTAATGAAGGCTCTGTTCCATTTCGTGTAGCACAGTGGTTCTCAAACCTTTTCATTCCTTTTTATAGATTTTTTCTATCGATCAGTCACCCCATGGAGACTTGAATTCATGGATAACACCATGAATTCAAGTCTCCATGGGGTGACTAAAAAAAGTATTTTTTTTGGGTGAACTATCCTTTTAAAAGACCTGAGATTCTACAAATGTTTTCTGAAAAACCTATGTTTCTATATCAGTGGTGCTCAAACATTTTCATGTCAAGGACCACCCAAAATTAATGTATTTGGCCGCGGACCCCCATCTTAAAATATTTTGTAATAGGGACCCCCAGAAGCAAAGATTTGTTCCCTTTAAAAAATATATATTCAAATATTTGGACAAATGTTCGAGATAAAAAAAAAAAAAATCATAATTGCTTAACCCTGTCTGCTTCTTTGTGTAAGTGTGTTAGGTGGGTCATGGGCTTTAGGCCGAGTAGTAGTCATATGAGTTTGTTTTTGAAGGCCTGAAGCTTAGTTTTTAGTGACATTGAGGTGTTGGAGAACCACGAGGTGCAAGCATAATAAAAAATGACATTGAATGAGGGCTCCAGCTAGGGTACACACTTCCGGTGTGTTGCTGACACACACACAGGTCTCGAACAACGATAACTTCCTCCTGGTTTGTCTGTCTGAAAAAAATCTATTTTAGTGTCAATGTTCAGATGTGGCTTGTGAAGAATGCGTCCTACATTCTTTCACTGACAATGGGGCAAAGTGATCTGTGGTCGTTCTCCTTTGGAATTAAGAGACTCACTCACGTCCTACTTCTGGTCTCCTAAACCCACAACAGACACAACAGTCAGAAAACAAAAAAAAATACTTGACTGCATCGCCTCCCAAAAAGAACAGATTTAGAAGCTATCATCTCGTCGCAATGCAAGGTGTGGATACCTTATCTGTTTGTTTTGTCAAGGAAGCAACGCTGTTGCATGGTGTATTATGAATTACTCTGAACATTACTACAAAGGTAATCATTTGATTGGAATGTGTGAAATAAACATTGAGAAGATCCATAATGATCTTGCATACAAAAAGACAGAAGCCCCGTTATTGCCCATACATAGATTGTTGTGCCTGGAGGCAGTCAAAATGTATTATATTTTTTGTTTCGGCTCATATTATTAGATTCATCAAAAAAGTATTATTTTTATTTCCTTAGAATCCTGTATTATCTTGTGTGTATTGTATTACTAGCACGGTCTTACGGACCATGTCACACCAACATTTCGCTGCTTGTACCTGTAAGAGCGAGTGACACATAAACCCTCTTGATTCTTGATAGAATAATAGGCTCTATGCACAGCAAGCAAATTGTAAAGACCTTTACAGGTGTTAACAATGATACTAATGAAGGCTCTGTTCCATTCTGGTCAAACAGAGTCAGGGTGCTGATATATTGTGCATGTTGTTCTCACTGGAAACACTGCTACACCAGTGGGTCTCAAAGTGTGGTCCTGGGACCCTCATGGTTCCTTGAGGGGGTTCCAAATGGCCCCTTACGGATGTGTTACTCTGAGAGTGTACAAATACGGGTCCATTTGGTTCCATTTGTACACTCAGAGTTATGGTGGTCCTTGAAATTAAAAAGTTTGAGAACCACTGTGCTACACTAAATGGAACAGAGCCTTCATTAGTATCATTGGTAACACCTGTGAAGGAAGTACGGAAAATGCCCAATTTCCTTCCAATATGGCTGCTGTGCATAGAGCCTATTGCTGAGAAAATAATGGATAGTTGCAGCCCCGGTGCTACTGCGAGACTGTGGAGTCAGAGACTAGAGCGAGGCAGAGCGGGGTGGGGGTGCAGCTGTGGTCCAGCTGGGAGTCAGCTCCACCCAACCCTTTAAACAACATGTGACTCCTCTCAGAGTCCAGGTGCAAGGACGAATCACTCATTCATCTCCCAGCAATTTCACAGCCTCGACTGTTTATGTTTGGGGAGGGAAACATTGGCAGCGCCTGTCACTAGTCCCTTCGTACTGCACATGCGTGCGTGTGTGTGTGTGTGTGTGTGTGCATGTGCGTGCATGTGCACACTCAACAAGCATGCACAGCTGTATGCTGGCCTCGCCATGGTCTGTTTAATTGAGGTGTGCAGGTAATTTAATCCATCTATTTAGCTGGATCGCCAAATTATTAGATTGATTACAGCTGCTGTTGTCATAGCCCTGTCCTCTTTTGTGAATTGGTCTCCCTTTGCCACAGTAAAGAATGTTGCCTTCAGTTTAACATGCCCACAAATGCTGGTTGTATCAGCTTGGGTTCTACCAGTGCAGACTGGATAACCCAGCCTTTGCCTTGTGACCACGCACGCTGAGGTTAGCGTGAAGAGGAGGGGAGCCGTTGTTACAGTATAGCTACCTACCTGGTTGTTTGTTGTGGGAACACAGCACTGCTGCCACCCCTACAGGAAGGGGAAGAGGCTATACTGCCGCTTCTGACTGGCTGCTGGCACGTTGCTATAGTTACAGGAAGTGAAGACATTGGGGTTTAGATAGAAGACCTCTTGCTTCATACCTGTTCCGCCTCTCCTCTTCTCACTTTCAATTTCTCTGTCTGCCATCTTCATTTTGCTCTTTGTTTCTGTCTCTCGGTCCCCCTCCCTCCCTCTCTCCCTCCCTCTCTCCTTTCTACTTAATGTATTCCAGTCTCTCCTCCACTTCCTCCTCTTGCCTGCATTTTTTTTTTTTACTATGTCTCATCGGTATTGCGGCATGATGAGGTGCAGCATCTTCAGGTTGCTCCCAGCATCTTAAGATATTGAGTGAACCGATGAAGCATAGCCCCCCTTTCCCTTTCTCTCTCTCTCTCTCTCTCGCTCTCTCGCTCTATCGCTCTCTCTCTCTCTCTCTCTCTCTCTCTCTCTCTCTCTCTCTCTCTCTCTCTCTCTCTCTCTCTCGCTCTCTCTCTCATTCTTGCCGTCCCTCACTCTCTCTCTCTCACTCACTCTCTCTCTGTCTCCGGTCTTTCACTTTCTCTTTCCCCCTCTTCTCTTCTCCGTCCTCTCGTTTCCTCTTCTTTCTCTTCTCCACCTGCCTTCAGAGTGCCTGGGTGGTGGTTAGACAGCAATGGCTGTGTGTGATTTTTTTTTCTTTTCTTCTTTCTTTCTTTGTGTGGGTATCTTTGCCCCCTGGGAGCTAATCAGATGGAATGATTCCTGTAGCCTAGCAGCCCCAGACTCCTTTTTCAGACCCAACCCTGCATTAATACAGCAGCACAGGCCCCAGCATCCATCCACACGTCCACGGCCCCAGTTCCTCTATCTCTTTGCCCTGGTCCTCTCTCTCTTTCTCTCTCTCTCTCTCTCTCTCTCCTCGCTCTCTCTCCATCTCTGACTCTCAACCCTCCATTAATTCAGGTGCCTTAGCCCCAGCCCAGGCTGCACCATTACAGCCTCCCTTAGTCTCTCTCTCTCTCTGAGTCTCTTCTCTCTCTCTTCTCTCTCTCTCTCTCTCTCTCTCTCTCTCTCTCTCTCTCAGCCCCAGCCTATACCAGACAGTCCCTCAGAGTCTGACACTGAATATAAAGCATGAGGACGGTTGCTACCTGCACCACATGCTCCCAGCCCTCTCTACCCCGCCTGACAGGCTCCTCAGAGAAACCTGCTTTGCCGCCGGCTGTCTCTCTCTCTCTTCTCTCTCTCTCTCTCTCTCTCTCTCTCTCTCTCTCTCTCTCTCTCTCTCTCTCTCTCTCTCTTCCTCTCACCTGTAGTTTTAATCAATAGGGAATGTTGAGAAACGCTGCCCCCTGCTGGGCATGGCCGGCGGATAAGGTGACTGGCAGTAGCTCCAGGTATCTTTTTTTTGTCGTTGCCTTCCATTTGCTGTTGTTCTTCTTGTAAGGGGTTAGGGTTTCTACAGGGAAGTTGGATGGATGAGAACATTTGCTGATGTTGTAAATGGGCGTCCGTCCTTTTTTAATCATGCTCTCCTTCCTTCCCGCGTTCCCAACAGGGAAAGCCTCGTCCAACGATGACGATGTCCAGAAGTCGGACGTGTCTTCCACAGGTCAGGGGGTCATCGACAAGGACCACCTGGGCCCGCTTCTGCTGCAGGTGAGAGAGCCCGTAATTCCGCTCCGTTTGGACGGCCGTCGGACTTTGGGAATTTTCGCCGTCGGTCTGACTGGGCAATATGACTGGGCAATATGACTTCAAATAATTTTTGCGATTGTTTCAAACTTTTGCCTCAATTTCAATGAATTAACAATTATTAAAAAGACTAATCAATGTGACGCGTTGTGAGCTTGTAGATCGGCTGTGTTCACCATTTTTGTACGCCACCATTGTACAACAAAGTATATTACATGGTTAAGTGGTACTCGTTACATGGTCAAGTACTCAGACTAATCGATTTAGTCGAATATAAAAAAAACTATTAGAATGTTTCTGTTTCGATTTGTTGATTATATTGAAACAAAAACAGTTTCTCGTCACAACTTTCTGTGAAAAAATAAAAAGTCAATAGAAAATTGGATTACAAAAAAAAAAAATGTTTCTCGATTAGTCTACATGAGCAAGATTAAGTCGGTCATGGGTTCTAAATATCGGTTTTGATATATTTTCGGTTAACTGCCCAGCCATATTTCGCCGCCTTCCCTCTGCCGATCGATAGGCCAAGCCTTCGACTCCGCCGATCCGATCGGCCTGTTGCGTTGGCTGACTTCCTGCCGTTTTGTCCTGTCCTGTCCTGGCAGGCGCTGGACGGCTTCCTGTTTGTGGTGAACCGGGAGGGCAGCATTGTGTTTGTCTCGGACAACGTGACGCAGTACCTGCAGTACAAGCAGGAAGAGCTGATCAACACCAGCGTCTACAACATCCTGCACGACGACGACAGGGAGGAGTTCCACAAGAACCTGCCCAAGAACAACGGTACAGAACCACACACGCACGCATGCATGCGTGCGTGAGTGTGTGTGTGTGTGTGTGTGTGTGTGTGTGTGCGTGCACACTTTGGCTATTCAAAAATTGCCGCGCTACGAGCTTGTAGATCTGCTATTTTTGAAAAATCGTGAAAATGTGTGCAAATCTTTGAATATATATTATTTTAATGCGAACATTTTTAACTCAAATCTTTGCTTCTGGGGGCCCCTGGAACAACATATTTTGAGATGGGGGTCGGCGGCCAAATACATATAAGTTTGGGGGTCCTTGACATGAAAATGTTTGAGCACACACACACGCATTCATGCATGCACGCACACACACGCTCGCACACGCACACACACAGCAGTGCTGCTATGCCTAGTCAACAGAACTCTCTCTTTGACATCTCCCATAGGGATGAGGCACAGAGAGAACTTTTAAGAGGTTACAACACCCACAAGCACATAAACATAAACACACACTGTACACACACACACACACACACACACACACACACACACACACACACACACACACACACACACACACACACACACACACACACACACACACACACACACACACACACACACACACACACACACACACACACACACACACATGCTCACACGCACACACACATACAAGTTATTTATTCATAACCCTCTCCTCTCTAATGAGGAGCACCTGGGGAGGCCTGTTCAAGTGTATGAGAGCTTTTTGGATCCTCTCGCACACACACACACACACACACACACACACACACACACACACACACACACACACACACACACACACACACGTGCGTTCAGTATAGCCCCACCCTCCCCCCCACCCACACGTTGCTAAGCAGGCAGAGCGTAGAGGAGCTGTCAGTCAAACTCAGTGGTCCAGACAGTGTAGAACAGGCCTGAGCCCATCTGGAAACCTCTCACTGCTGAATATTATGGATATATGCACGTGTGGGCGTACTTGTATCACTATACTTGTGAGGGCTTACAATTAGGAACAGATTCAGGTTAGGATCAGACATTTAGAGGTTAGGATTACGGGTTGGGGTTAGAGTTGTCCATGTTTTATGCTTAGTAGTTGTGTGCTGATGCTCACAGCGGCAACGCGTTGTGAGCTTGTAGATCGGCTAGATTTTTCGTCTGTTGTTCGGCTAATTTCAGCGTTCAATGCAGTCCTTAAATGTTGAAGTCCTCACAGGTATAGTGCTACAAACGTGTGTGTGTGTGTGTGTATGTGTATACCCAGGTCTGTTTCTCTTGTCAGTGTGTAGTCACGTGTCGCTGAGCATTTGCGAGAGTAAGCGTCTGTGTTTTGATTTACATGCTCCTGACTGTAATGAGCTTGCATATCTTGACGTCCGCGTGCCCGCGCTTGCTCGAGTGTGTGTGTGTGTGTGAGTGCGTGCCTGTGAGTGTGTGTGTGTGCCGCGTGCATGCACACCAGGAGCACTATTTATAAAGCTGATTAATTATGGATATGTGTGCTCAGCTGAACCTGCTACTCGATTAACTGGCCCAGCAGTGTTCCTAAGCAGCGACTCCTAACGCGTCATTGACACGACTCTCTCTCGAACTCTACTCTTTCCTCTCTCCCGTTTCCTGTCCCTACGTCCCCTCGCCTCCCTCCCTCCCTCTGTCGCTCTTCATCCTTAACTTCTGACGGCCCCGTCTGTCCTCTTTCTCTCCTCCTCCTCCTCTCTGTCCTGCGGTCTCCTCCTTCCCCGTTCGGCTCCCGTCTTTCTCACCCTCATTCATACTTAATATGGCAACCCACTATGTTGAATAATGCGGTTGTCATTTCTTTCACCGCATCCTCCCCCCCTTGCTCTCTCAACCCTTTCTCTCTCCCCCTCTCTCTTTCTATCTCTCTCTCTGATCTCTCCCTATCTCTTAGCTCTCTCTCTCTCTCTTCACTCTCTCTTTCTCCCTCTGTTCTCTCTCTGTCTACAGCATCTCTCTCTCTCTCTCTCTCTCTCTCTCTCTCTCTCTTATTGTGCCTCGTTGTGTGCTGCTCTCTCCCCTTCATTATCTTTTGGACCCATGAATGAAATACGCTCTCTGTGCACATTCCTGTAGGATGACCACTGACCACGGCAACTACAGTTCAACACACACACGCGTGCACGCACGCACACACACACACACACACACACACACACACACACACACACACACACACACACACACACACACACTGAGGCAACACACACAGTACGCTTTCGTTTCCGACTCCTATTCTCCCCCCCCCCCCGCGTCTTGCCTCACTGCTGTCTAATTGTGTCTGAGGGGAGAGATGTCGGTCTTGGCGGCCATGTTCTCCTGCCTCTGTCAGCTTTTGGAGGGGAGGCTCCCGTGGCCTTGTTAAATCACCTCTCACTATCAGTTAAGCCTCCTGGTAACACCCCCCTCCCCCTCGTCCCCCCCCCGTCCCTCGTCCCCCCCGCATCCTCCCTCCACCTGGCGGAGCGGGAACCCCCCCCCCCTGGCCGACTCAAGGCCCTGGGGTTTGATAACGCTTCTCGCACAGACCTTGGAGGAGAGTTGGACGCCTCACTGAAGTTTGCCATCCTCCAACAGCCACCCCACCCCACCCTCCGCTCCCCTCCCTCTCCCATGTGAAGGTGACCCGCTCAGAGCCTGTGCGTGTGTGTGTGTGTGTGTGTGTGTGTGTGTGTGTGTGTGTGTGTGTGTGTGTGTGTGTGTGTGTGTGTGTGTGTGTGTGTGTGTGTGTGTGTGTGTGTGTGTGTGTGTGTGTGTGTGTGTGTGTGTGTGTGTGACTGTGTACACTCTGATGAGGAGTCAGGGTCTAAATGAGGATAGATGGCGGAGTGTCCGTGGCCCCTGCCCGCCACAGAGCAGAGGGAAGAGGCAGAGATATTGGAAATCGACACGTTGGCTCCATTAATCCCATGGTCCATTTAGCCCGGAGTGTGAACGGGAGGGGAGGCTTCTGCTTCTCAATTTAAGACGGAAAATACATGTTGCGGTGTGGTTAAGCGGGCTGGCGGGCGTGCGTCCGACCGTGTGTGTGTGTGTGTGTGTGTGTGCGCTCTCATGTGTTCTTGTGCGTGTTTTGAAGGTGAGGGGGGGTGTTTGTGTGTGTGTGTGTGTGTGTGTGCGAGAACGTAAACAATCCAATATTGTTTGTTTAGACCTTTGTATCCATTTGCTGCATGCATTGAATATGAATCTCTGAAGCCCTGTAGGTTATGAGTGCAGCTTATTGTGTTATTGTGAGTCATCTGTCAGCGTTTTGCTTACACACATTATCTTGATATCGCGTATCGTTCTGTTTTTTTTTTTAACAGTAAATGGCGTGTCGTGGGGCGGCGAGGCGGTGCGACAGAAGAGCCACACCTTCACGTGTCGGATGCTGGTCAAGTTTGGCCACGGCCCCCACGGCCCCATGGAGGAGGTGCCAGGAGGAGGCCCGCGCTACGAGACCATGCAGTGTTTCGCCCTCACGCAGCCCAAGGCCATGATAGAGGAGGGAGAAGGTGAGCAGATGTTCTCTCACTCACACACACACACACACACACACACACACACACACACACACACACACACGCACACGCACACACACGCGTCTGTATTACTATACTTGTGAGGACATCAACATTTTTATAATTTTGGGGCATTTTAGCCTAAAGCCGAAAAATAGCAGTTCTACAAGCTCACAACGTGTCGCACTGCGACACGTTGTGAGCTTGTAGATCGCCTATTTTTTGGTGCATGACACTGGCACATAACTGTTTATAAATCATGTTTAACTATAATTCCAACACCTAAACCTAATCCCTAAATGTCTCATCCTAATCCCAACCTGAGTCTTTTCCTAATTGTAAATGTGTCTCTAAAAATCTTTTTTTTAACCATAAAACAAACATTTCTCTTGTGAGCCCCGGGAAAACGGTCCTCAGAACGTCTATTTCGCAAATTCTACTATACTTGGGGGGGACATTTGGTCCTCACAAGTATAGTGATATACACACACACCACACACACACGCACACAATTCAATTCATATGTGCTTTATTGGCATGACGTTATATAAACATGTTGGCAAAGGTATAATGCTTTTTGAAACAAATAGCAGCAATCTTTTGCAGTCACTTTTGGGACAATTTTTTAAAAATAGTATACAAAAAAGCCACATATTTCCAATGTGTTTAAAGGTAGCAGCTCCGTTTATATGTGCAGTAGGTTTATGTCAGAGGTCCACTCTGTACAGATAGTGCAGGAAACACAATGGTTAGTTGTCCTTAGGGTGGTTGAACTTGTATTCCATTGGGCAACCTTCTTTTATCGCAACAGTTCACAAATCTTGCTGCCAACACACACACACACACACACACACACACACACACACACACACACACACACACACACACACACACACACACACACACACACACACACACACACACACACACACACACACACACACCCACACACCCACACACCTTCTTATAGAAATGTATGTATGAGAAGCTGTGCTGACTCTGTGCTGCCTCCTTCCCTCCCTCAGACCTCCAGTCGTGCATGATCTGCGTGGCGCGCCGCGTCACCGCCATGGAGAGAACCGAGAGCTTCAACACCAGACACGAGCTCTCAGGTGAGATAACCGGCTTATTACCTTCAACGCAGCATGAGAAAACACTGAGAATCCACACCATTAATACGTACAATGATGGCGCCGCTGCTGGGTGGAAACCTCATATGTCCAAAACGGTTTATTTTCAGGATTTAAAAAAAATGATATATAGCAGATCTACAAGTTCAAAAATCAGCTATTTTTGCTATTTTTGTGTGACTCTGTAGTGAGACGAAATAGGGCATTAATTTACAAAAAAAAACATTCAAATACGGAGATATGGGGTTTCTGCCTGACAGCAACCATATTCTATAAGTACTAGGTCTGCAACTGTCGATTATTCTATCGATGGCATGATTAATCGAATAATCAAGGAGACAGATTTTTGTTAGAGATTTTATATAGCAAATCGATTATAATTGATTAGTTTGATTAATACATTTAGACCTGAGGCCGATTCTAAAAAACACCTTTTTCTGAAAAATGTCTATTCCAAAAAGAAGTAATGTTGCTATATGTATACAGCAACATCTAAAATGACACAGATGTTGTCCCGGATTGAAAGGTATTAAGACATAGGTTAAACAGGTCTAAATGGGTTCTGTTACACCCCTACATATATATTCTATATGTTCTACTAATCCCTCTGGGTTGGTTCTGGTTTTTGTTTCGGGTCCCGTCTTTCCTCCAGGTAAGCTGATCCAGATCGATCAGAACTCCTTGCGTTCCTCCATGCGTCCAGGCTGGGAGGATCTGCTGAGAAGATGCATCCAGATGTTCCTTCAACACAGCGATGGACAGCCCTGGTCACACAAACGCCACTATCATGAAGGTGGGCCGGAGGCGCATGCATGCACCCATGCACGCACACAGAGTGTTTGTGTTTTTATCTTCTTTTAAAAAAGGATGTAAGGGATAATTGAAGGGAGTTTTTCTCAACAACTACCGGCGTGGCGACAATCCCGTTTATTACACGGCTACTTAATAAATAAATGAATAAATTGACCCAAAAGTAACAACAAAACAAAGTATTTGCTTGCTTACAGTAATTAAAATATTCCATAAGTGTTGCGCTGGCCGTCCGCCCAGTGTAACGCGGTTGCCTCGGAAAACAAGGAAGTGTTGATCAAATAGAATCAATTTTCGGTTATTGCATCGTCTATTTCTCGCTTCAAATGTTCTCAAAAACATTCTTGAGAGCAATGTATAGGCATAGCTGTAAATTACATTGTGTGTTTATGTTAGCAGCGCAGCAGGTGCTCTGAGCCTTTGATTAGACAGCCGTCTGTTATAGAGCTCATCGGTCATTATTCAGAAATAACACAACGCTGAATTCAGTGATTGACCAATCAGAATCAAGCATTCAACCTAGCCGTGTAATGAATGTATTTAACGCATTACCCAACCTATCCCTAACCCTAAAACTAACCATAACCTTAACCCCTCACCCTAAACCTAATCCCTGAATGCCTAACCGGAATCTAAAAATTATCCTTCTGGGGACCAGAACAATGTCCTTGTGAGGTAGGTATCGATTTAGTTGATTACCTACAAAGGTAATAAATCACACACACACACACACACACACACACACACACACACACACACACACACACACACACACACACACACACACACACACACACACACACACACACACACACACACACACACACACACACACACACACACACACGCACTCACCTGTTGATGATTGATGCAACAGCCAACATTTCAATCCCACGAGTAGCAGTGCCAAATACCCTGGCATTGATCTCCATTGTAACCATTTCATACTGTATCGCGGTGATTGATTGGTGGCCAGTGTATGTTGATGTGATCAGAGTGTGTGTGTGTGTGTGTGTGTGTGTGTGTGTGTGTGTGTCCCTCCCCCAGCCTTCCTGCAGGGTCACGCTGAGACCCCACTGTACCGCTTCTCCCTGTCCGACGGCACGCCGGTCACTGCCCAGACCAAGAGCAAGCTGTACCGTCACCCCATGAGCAACGAACCGCAAGGCTTCATCTCTACTCACCTGCTGCAGAGGTCAGAATCTAGACTAACACACACACACAAACACACACACAAACACGCACGCACGCACGCACGCACGCACGCACGCACGCACGCACGCACGCACGCACGCATCTTCTGCAGAGGTCAGAATCTAGACACACACACATCTACTGCAGAGGTTAGAATCTAGACACACACACACACACACACACACACACACACACACACACACACTAACAAACACACACGCACGCACGCACGCACGCACGCACGCACGCACGCACACACGCGCGCACGCGCACACGCACACGCACACACTTATTTATTGGTATTTTTGTCAAAACCTGCACTACATCTGCGCTCTAAGGAACATTGCTTCATTGCACACTTTTCCTCCAAATCTAACGCTTGTCTTCCGTCCTCCTGCACAGGGAGCCCAACGGGTACCGCTCTGCCCAGGGCGGAGGCATGATGCCAGGCCCCATGAGGCCGCCCCAGGGCATGGGAGGGGGGCCCAACCCCAACCCCCAGATGAACATGAACCCCGGCGGAGGCATGGCCATGGGTGGCATGGGTGGTGGCGGCATGAACAGGGGGTTTGGCATGAACGAGCAAGGTCACATGGGGCACATGGGAGCCATGTACGGCGGCGGAGGAGGAGGAGGAGGAGGAGGAGGACCAGGACCAGGAGGACCAGGAGGACCAGGAGGAGGTGGCATGGGCCACCGCATGATGCAGATGAACCAGATGAACCAGATGGGACACATGAACCAGATGGGTCCCATGGGTGGGATGAGCCACCCGGCCATGCAGCAGCAGCAGCAGCACCCACAGCACCCACAGCAGCCCCCGTTCCAGAGCGCCGGTGGCTTCGGACTCGGCGGCATGAGCAGCCCCTCGGGGAGCCCCCGCATGGGCGGACCCCCCCAGCAGGGGCTCCTGATGTCGCCCCGCAACCGAGGGAGCCCCAAGATGGGAGCCAGCCAGTTCTCACCGGGCGGTACGTCAGGGTTTGGGTCCACGTTTTATTATGGGTGAATAGGCTCTATGCAGGTGTTACCAATGATAGTAATTAAGGCTCTGTTCCATTTAGTGTGGCATATTGGTTGTCTTATTTTCAAGGACCCCCATAACTCTCAGAGTTAGACACCCACCATAAGGGGCCATTTGGGAACCAAAATGGAGTGTTTCTAGTGAGCCAACATGCACGATATCAGCACCCTGACCTGAATGGAACAGAGCCCTTAGTATATACCCATTAGTATCATTGGTAACACCTGTGAAGGAAGTAAGAAGAGGGCCAATTTCTTTCCAATATGGCTGCTGTGCATAGAGCCAATTGGGTCTGGGACCGGTCGGTTCAGATTCTATTACCTCGGGGAGTGGTTATGTTATGTGTAATACCCGAAGACCCTGGACTCAGCGCTGATCAGGAGAGAACAGCATGAAGTTCTGCGTGATGATTAGGCTGACCTACCGTAGCATCAGATTACTGCAGCGCAAAAATAAGGGGGGGAGAAAGTTGAGCAAGCGCATGCGTGCGAGGCCAGCTGAGTTTACTGAGCTGGGAAAGCGGATCAAACTATACCTTCATGGAATCAAAGGTATGCAATCATGGATTCCTTCTTCATTGAGGTGAACACGTGCAATCTGATTTCAGTGTCTCTTATTGTAGGCTGCTACGACATTTTTAATAGCAATTATAATGATTAGGTTTGTCAGGTCAATACATGACACAACAGTAGGGGTTCGGTTCGAAATATCTCAGAGCCAATCGGATCTCAGAACTAATTTCACAGGTCCATTAGGGTTCGAGTCGTATTTATTTATAGTGTATTTATTTATTGTGTGTGTGTGTGTGTGTTCTAGGTCTTCACTCTCCCATGAGTGGCCTTGGTGCTGGCGGAGGGGGCGGGGCCTGTAACACCACCTTCTCCAGCAGCTCGCTGAACGCCCTCCAGGCCATCAGCGAGGGCGTGGGGAGCTCGCTGCCCTCCACCCTCACCTCGCCGTCCCCCGTCCACAAGCCGGACAGCTCCCCCAGCGTGCACTCCTCCTCCTCCTCTGGGCCGCAGCCCACCGGCGCTCAGCAGCCCACCAAACCGGGCCAGGACGGCTCCAAAAGCCCCCTAGGGGGGGGAGGAGGAGGCCTGCAGGGTCCCGGGTCCGGCGACCACCACCACCCCCTGCACCATCACCACCACCACCACCAGCAGCAGCATCAGCATCCCCAGGCCGAGAGCGCTGCGGAGCGACCAGACAGCCAGGCTGCTGCGGCGGCTAAAGAGTCTGCGGAGGGAGGAGGAGGAGGAGCAGGAGGAGGAGGAGGAGGAGGAGGAGGTGGCGGCGAGGCGGGCGCGGCGAGCTCCGATCCCCCCCGGAGGTTGCCGGACAGCAAGGGCCACAAGAAACTGCTGCAGCTGCTGACCTCGCCGACCGAGGAGCTGGGAATGAGCAGCGGCGGCGGCGGTGGCAGTGGCCCGGTCGGGCCACCCCCGTCCGCCAGCGGCGGCGGCAACAACGCGCCTGCGGGCGGCCCCGACGGCAAGGACTCCACCGGGGGCATGACCAGCCCCTCGTCCACCGGCGTCTCCTCCTCCTCTTCCTCGGCCGCCTCGGCCAATCAGGGCCAGGCCACGGGGCCGGGGGGCGTGTCGGCGGCGGCCATGTCCTCGGCCCAGTACACCGCCTCGCTGCAGGAGAAGCACAAGATCCTCCACAAGCTCCTGCAGAACGGCAACACGCCCGACGAGGTGGCCAAGATCACCGCCGAGGCCACCGGGAAGGTCACGCTGGGAGCGTCCCAGGAGGGAGGGGAGGCGGGGGCCTCCGCGGGGGGAGGCGGCGGTGGCGGCGGCGGCCCGGGGCCGGCGGGGATCCTGGAGCCCAAGCAGGAGCAGCACAGCCCCAAGAAGGAGAAGACCCACGCCCTGCTCCACTACCTCCTCAACAAGGACGACTCCAAGGAGCCGGTGGACGTCAAGCCTAAGCCTGAGGAGCTGGAGGGGAAGGGCCCCCCGGGGGCCCCGTGCGGCCCTCCGCGGAGCGGCCCCGGATCTGGTCCCACGTCGGAACACCCTGAGAGCAAGATCAAGTCGGAGCCACCCGATGAGGTGAGATCATCACTTGTTTTTTTTATATTATTAGTGTGGTTGCCCTAACAGGGCAACCAGACTATAGTACTAGTCCCTCTTTATTATTTCTAGATAAACAATACTTTGGCACGCTACTCCTCCCACAGTTTTTCCCCCAATGATGTGCCATATGTCAAAATGACCGTCTAAATCGGGAATCGTGCGCTTGTATTTTGCTAAGGGATTGGTTGTATAGTTTTATTGATATTGATTTATTAGTGCATTAAATTTCCCCATCCGCTTTAATGTAAAAGTGAAAAAACTCAAATTCAAGTATTTTTTTCTCAGAAACCGTAAGAGCTAGAGTTGTCAGATTTAGAGGGATAATTCATAATATTGTCCGAAATTATTGAAAAAAATATCACACCATTCGGCCTCATGGTGGCGCTATAACAGCCCCCTTTACGTTTTGGCCTGTAACTCTTGAACCGTAGGTCCGAAAATCAAAATTTCTTTTCACCTGGATTCCTTGGGTCACTACGCATCTCCCCATATAGGCCACTTCCATTTGCGTCAGGATAGATTTTTTGATATTGATTTATTTGTGCATTAAATTTCCCCATCCACTTTAATGGGAATTGCAAAAACTCCCATTCAAGTATTTTTTTCTCAGAAACCGTAAGAGCTACAGTTACCACATTTGGAAGGGAGGTTCATAATTTAGTCCAAAATTATTAGAAAAATAATTACACCAATCGGCCACATGGTGGCGCTATAACAGCCCACTTTACCTTTTGGCCTATAACTCTTGAACCGTAGCTCGTAAAATCAAAATTTCTTTTCACCTGGATTCCTTGGGTCCCGACGCATCTCCCCATATAGGCCACGCCCATTTGCGTCAGGATATATTTTCCGCCATTTTGAATTTCCTTCAAAACACACTTTTTGCTCCTTTTCCTTCAAATTTTGTCCTAATCTCACACAAATCGGTACACATGATCTATGGACCCATGCGGTAAAGATATCCAAACGGCATTTTGATTGTCCTTACCGTTCGTCCGTAAATGGCTTCCAAAGTTAGCGGGAGGGGCCCGTTTGACCAAAAATGCCATAAATCACAAACGAAACGTCCGGTCAATCCCAAATTTGAATCACATGTCGAGGGTGGTATACTAAACCAATCCCCAAAAGCATTTCTACTTTGATCCATAGGGGGCGCCACGAATGCTCAAAATGTAACCGTTTGATGCAAAAACCTTATTTTGGGGGGATCGATCCTCTCAAAATGAAACGCAAGCGATCTCAGGAGTGACGACACAATGTAATTGGCGCAGCCTCCGACGTTATTCCTCCCGGCGTATTCCTCGAGTCCCGGCGGCCGCGACCCGCGACCGGCGTCGGCGCAACCACACTCTGCAATTTCCCCGGAATTGCGACGCGTCTAGTTATATATACTGTACCTACACTGCAGGTCTCTGAGTCCTCAGTGTTTATTTGAACTCTGAGGTAGAGCCCTGCTAGGGACCGTTTTCTTAGTCCCACTCCTGCTGGAATTAACTGCATTATGCACATACCTGTCGGGAACAGCGTTTCTAAATTACATTGTCCTCTACATTAAGCCATAAGATAAATGTGTCCATATCGAGCTAAAATAAACCGAAACACAACCACGCATGCTTCAGGTGCACTACATCAGGTTTATAGCGGGACTGTGTGGGTTTTTGTTTAGTGTTTTTAAAAACACGTTTTATTTTCGATTTTCCACTTTTCCACAATTAAGACCGGCCATAGCCCGCAGCTATTCAAAAACTACCTTCTCCCGCAATATTTGCGTTCAATCCTGCAGGACCCAAACCAAATGCAGGGCTTTACTGTGAAGCATCTAGTTGTAGGGTGGTGAACTGGTTGCACTCTGCTGATAACGACCCAACACAGTTCCAACACAAATCTCCCATTAGTAGCACCATTTCACAAATATTGTGAGCCAAACCCGTCTCAGTGGATGTGGCGTTCCTCATGTAGCTGTGTCAGCAATTAGTCTGCTGACTATGTGAATGTTTGTCTAATGACAGCCATATCTAACCTGCAAACAATTACGTCCCTCCCCCGCTTTATTAGGAGAACCACGTTGACTGGATAGGGTGCAGGGACCAGTTATAATACAACGGTGAAATAAAGCGCAATAAAGGCGTAGTGTTTTTCCGGTGGGATGTCCTTTTCATTAGGTCCACCTTTTTTAGGCCGTCAGTGAGTATCGAGTGTGCTGCTGTGTATTAAACTTTCGAACCCATCAATAAACTCTGTCAATAAACTTTAACGTTACCGTCCTCAAACGAAAGGCCTGAGGCCTTGAGAGACCTAGAAGATAAATCAACCACTTAAACCATATATATATCTAGTTGACCGGAGTCACACCAAATATCTTCACCGAAAATAGCCAATCTACAAATTAACAACGCTATGCACGTGGTTCATGTGGTTGTGGGCGGCAGTGGCTCAGGAGTGGCAGCTTGGGAATCGGAAGGTTCCCGATTCGATATTCGATCCCCGGCTCCCCCTTTGTTAGTTAGCGTGAAAGTGTTCTTCTTGACAACTGAACCCCTCACTGCTCTGGATGAGCAGGTTGGTGCATTGCATGGTTACCTCTGCCGTCGGCGTGTGAACGGGTCAATGAATATGAATGCATAATTTACCATTTTTGTGGTAAATCCATTAAGACCTGAGGCCGATTCTACAAAATGTCTTCTTAATCCTAACAGTTTTCTGAAAAAAACGTATGTTGCTATATAAGTGGTTCTCAGACTATTTCAAAGGAAGCCGCAAATTAGATGTATTTGGCCACGGACCCCCATCTCAAAATATGTTGTTCCAGGGACCCCCAGAAGCCAAGATTTGAGTTAAAAATGTTCGCTTTAAAAAAATATGTATTCTAAGACTTGCACACATTTTCACGATTTTTCAAAAATAGCAGATCTACAAGCTCATAGCGCGGCACTCGGTGCCGCGCTATGAGCTTGTACAGTATATCTGCTATTTTTGTGTTTAAAATAAAGGTTAAAGTGGTTACACAGATGCGTACTTCCCCGTCTTAATGGTTAAACTTATCACTGAGGACTTTGCTGTGCACTACGAAGCTCGTTATAATGTGAATTTTGCTTGACTTTCATGTGTTGACCGTGTCTCTTTTTTCTCTCTATCTGCCGTCCTTTAACAGCTGGACAACTTGGAGTCTATCTTAGGAGGTCTGAGGGGCTCCGGTTCCGAGTTCTACCCCGACCCGGCCGGAGGGGGGGCAGCTGGCGATGCAGGAAACAAGCCCCAGGGTTGCGGTGATGACGGTATGCAGGGTAAGCACGCAAGCAGGCAGTATAGAGCCCTGCACTCTCTTATAGTCCTGCTGCCGCCAGTGGTGGAGGAAGTACTCCGATGTTTTACTTTAAGTAAAAGTAGCAATACCACATTATAAAAGTACTCTGTTACAAGTAAAAGACCTGTGTTCAAAATGTTACTTGAGTAAAAGTACAAAAGTGTTGGCATCAAAATGTACTTTAAGTACCAAGAGTAAAAGTACTAAAATGTTTGAAAATAGCAGATCTACAAGCTCACAACGCGTCGCGATGCGACGCGTTGTGAGCTTGTAGATCGGCTATTTTCAAATGGCCCAGGTATTAAATAGGGCTAAAGTGGTTAATGTATGTTTTATGATATAATAATTCATATATGCAAAGTAACTAGTAACTAAAGTTTTCAAAAGATTGTAGTGGACTAGTAAAAGTACAATATTTGCCTCTGAGATGTTCTGGAGTAGAAGTAAAAGTACTGAAAATTGGAAATACTCCAGCAAAGTAAAAAATACCTCAAAACTGTACTTAAGTACAATACTTGAGTAAATGTACTGAGTTACTTTACACCACTGGCTGCCGCCCACTCCCACTTGGATTTGCGGTCCATTCCCACCAGTTCCCCACAATGGTTTCATTCCTGACCGCCCACAGTCAATTTCTGACCGCCCGAGGATCTCCTGCTTTTGATTTTCTTTGCAGCTTCTGTGCTCCACCATGCTGCAACTGTTGCTCCACCCACACTGTTGCATGCTTCAGGTGGTGTAGCGCTACATCATGTTTTATGGTGGGAAGGACCCACAGGGTTCTCATTACCGCCCATTCCTGCCCCGATTTAACCCGTTCAATCCTGGAACGCATCTGTGTCAGTTTAGATTTCTTTGGCATTTTTTTTTTTTTTGCAGAATTAGATCTGCTATTTTTGAAAAGAAAATAGTGAAAATGTGTGTAAATCTTTGAATATATATTTTAAAACATTTATACATATTTAAAGCAAACATTTTGTAACTCAAATCTTTGCTTCTGGAGGTCCCTGGAACAAAAATATTCTACAAATGTTTGCTTTAAAAAATATATTTTCAAAGATTTGCACACATTTTCACGATAAAAAAAAAAAAAGCAAATCTACAAGCTCGTAGTGCCACACTATGAACTTGTGTATCTGCTATTTACTAATAGCCAAAGTATAAAATAATGGTCGGATTGAATGGGTTAAAGCATTTTTAAAAACTGCCCATGCATGGGATTTGCGTTGGACCTGCAGGAGCCCAATCCCAATGCAGGAGCTCTAGTAAAGCAGACTCAAGGCCTGCACATAGATATACGACCCACGGTTACATTTAGTTTTTTAGGGCAGGGGTCTTCAACGTTTTTCATGCCAAGGACCACCTAGCTGAGAGAGAGATGAGACAGGGACTCCCTCTATATTGTATAAAATTGTGTCTCAGATTAAACTTCTGTCTGCTCTTTTTTCCCTCTACACCTAATACCTCTTTGCCAAAAATAGCCTGTAGATCTGCTATTTTTGGCTAAAGTTCTCCTCAGAAAAGGAATTCTAGTGGTTAATGTAAAAAAATATATATATATCACACAAAGATTTGGCGTCCCCCCTGTAGTAACTCTGAGGATCCCCTAGGGGTGCCCTGTTGAAGACCCCCGTTTTAGGGGGATGTTGAAAAGCATGTGAATGAAGATTTATTTTTTCTTTCTCTTCACGTTCATTGTATATACAGGGAGTCCTGGGATGGCTCCGGGGCCACGCGGACCCTTCCAGAGGGCCATGTCCGTGGACGGGAAGCCCATGGGGGGACCCGGAGGAGTGGGGGGGAGACGCCCCATGCTCATCAAGCAGGAGAACGTGATGGGCGGCCCCGACGGCTACCCGGGAAACATGGGTCTGTGTCCAAGAGGCGTTGGAACAAGTAACTAGAAGTTTTTTAGTGCACATTTCTAACGTAATTCTCTCACTCATTGATCATTATTTATACCACGTCCATGTTATTCTCAGGGGGGTTGGGAAACCTCACTCCGTTGGGGTGGCATTTTGTAAGAGTTAAAATGGCCTACCATGTGAATGTGGTATATTCTTATTCTGTGCTCTTTTTCAGCACTCTGGGGACAAACCCTCCTTGAATATATTAGAAATACGATTTTGTTTATCGTTCAGATAAGCTAATCGGTAACTATTTCTATAGCTTAAACATCTGTTGACCCATTAAGACCGGGAACGCATCTGTGTCATTAAAGATTTCTTTGGCTATTGAAAAATAGCAGATATACAAGCTCATAGCTTTATAGCTATGAAAAATATTTTTGAAACATCTTGAAAATTTGTGCAAATCTTTGAATATATATATTATTTTTTTTAAGCAAACATTTGTAACTCAAATCTTTGCTTTTCCGGGGGTCTTAATGGGTTAAACAAGTCACACTGACTGAACCCCTAGCTGCTCCCAATGAAGTTCGTTTTATGTTCTACAAAAGTTAGTTTTGAGAGTTGTTTCACTGTGCAATGAAAAAGAAAATGTAGAGAATATTTTCGAAATATCAATTTCTAGCCAACGGGTACATCATGGCAAAGGTAACTGTCATTGTGCTTTCAACACAATGTCCTACTGACCACATTTTGTCCCCTTTTTGTTTTTTCTTTTTTGTCTCTCTCCAGGAGGACCAATGAACAGGGCGATGGTTCCCCAGAGGTCCCCGATGGGGGGGTCAGTGGAGTGGGGGATGCCCCGTTCCAGCGCCAGTCCCGTGGGCTCGGCGGGGCACCCCTCCATGATCCCCCGTCCCGGCATGGACTACGGCAACGCCAAGGGCATGATGGGGGGACCCATGGTCAGCCGCTCCAGCAGCGTGCCCGGCTCCAGGTCCATGCTGCAGCAGCAGCTCATGGATATGGGTACGTCTACGTCACAGTGGTGGAAGAAGTACTCAAAAAATGTTTACTTGAGTAAGAGTGTCAATACCACAATGTAGAAATACTCTGTTACAAGTGAAAGTCTGGTGTTCAGAATTTACTTTGGTAAAAGTACAAAAGTATTGGCATCAAAATATACTTAAAGCTAAATATACTTAACCAAAAGTAAAAGTACTCATTATGCAGGATGTCCCATTTCAAGTTTTCAAAATCTATAAAAACTTTTGAATACAAGCTCGAACTTGTAGATAAGCTATTTTCAAATAGCCGAAATATAGATTATAAGTGGTTAATGTATGTTTAGTAATAAAAATCTAAAAAGTAACTATTAATTAAAGTTTTCAAATAATCGTAGTGGAGTAAAAGTACAATATCTTCCTCGAACATGTAATGGAGTAGAAGCAAAAGTATTGAACATTGTAAATACTCCACTAAGGTAAAAAAAAATAGATAAGATATATATTATATATTGTCAATATATTAGCCCTGATTGCGTAGTGTTATTTCTTTAGGTGGTTCAGGGGACATGGGTATGGGCATGAGCCCTTTCAGCCAGCAGGGCCAACCCAGTCAGTCTCCATCCTGGCCAGAGAACGTGATGGGCATGGACGGAAACAGGTCAGTGATGCACTTCCTAGTTATTTAGATCCAGGTTTACTTCTTACGCTTACTTTGTACTGTAGTTACTTTGTACTGTAGTTATTGTGCACTAGTTTTCTAAGCACTCTCAATTCCTCAACCTCGACCACTTACTTTGTCATTGATTGACTAAGGTTCATCGTGCTTATGCTGCGTTGACATTAGCAGCAACAAAGCGACAGGTCACACGTCAATCAATCATATGTTTTTGTTTCACCATTTCTTCTCCCCTTCTCTCTCCATACGACTCCTGCTTGTGTAAAGGGTGAAAAAAAAAATCGTCAGCCCTGTTCCCTTTTTAAGCCTAGCCTTTATATTTTCCTTTATATTGTTTCCGCTTGTCGCACAGAGCCTCCGACACCAGGACACATGTGTTGAGCAACGACTTGCTGACCGTGACATGAGTAGCTGACCATGCTCGGTCGTTTTGTAGCTTTTGTCGCTTTTAGTGTGAATGTAGCATAAGTCTGACCTTGTACTTTGGAGGAAAGCATCTGCTAAATGGCTAAATTGTAAAATTGTAATTGGAACCAAACTGAGACAAATTAGCAGTTGGCGCTAAAAGCTGTGTGTGTGTGTGTGTGTGTGTGTGTGTGTGTGTGTGTGTGTGTGTGTGTGTGTGTGTGTTTCAGGCGTCAGTTTAATAACCCCCTGGATGAACTCCTGGTGCCCCCCACCACCAGCGAGGGTCAGAGCGACGAGCGGGCGCTACTGGACCAGCTGGACTCTCTGCTGAACAACACGGACGGCATCGCTCTGGAGGAGATAGACCGAGCCCTGGGCATCCCTGACCTCGTCAGCCAGGTTAGGAGGGCATAGGTTTCCTAAAAATGTGGGCCGTGAGGATATTGCAAGTGGGCCCCCCAATAATTGGCAAAATATTACGATTATATTGATAATATAACATTAATATAAAAAAGTTTCACGTAAAAAAAAAACTTGAAAAAACTCATTTCTTTGCGATAACAATAAATAGGAACTTAAATACAGTGGGTGACCATTGACTTTGTCGTTTTTTTTCATTCTTCTCATGCGTTTCATGCAGGGCATGTATGATTTCCACTCTGTGCCACTAGGGGCAGCAGCGGTCTACTGCCTACAGCTGCCTACAGCCCACAGCAGACAGCAAGAATATATTTGTTACTAGTTACTGTATATCCTCTCCAAACTGTACATACATTACTTTACACTTTTGTATTATGTTTTGACACTTGCTTTGGAAAATGTAAACGTATGTTTTATCATGCCAATAGCTCATTTGAATAGCAAAATTGTTTGTTTTGGGGTTTTTAGGCACTGTTTTTCCTAGAAAGACAGAGAAAGATCCTGTCTGTTGCTTACAGTACAAGATGTGACATTTATATTAAGCAAAATATTAAGCAAATAAAGTTAGATAGCATGATGCTGAGCTTAACATTAGTTTAATTTTAACGTCTTAATTGTTAAAACGAGACGGGAAAATAAACGTATTTTTTTCTCTTGCCAATAGCTCATTTGAATTGACAAATTGTATTTCTGTGGTGGTGGTTCAGTGGCACTATATATATATATATATATTTAATATATACTGGGGTCATACGTTCTGTGCTTTCTGTGTGTGCACTTATGCCGTGTGTCTCTTTCTTTGAGCGGGGGGGGGGGGGGGGGGGGGGGGGGGGGGGGGTCTATCAAGGCAGGCTATTTGTTCAGATGCAATTGCAATTTCAGCGTGGCTATTAAATAGGCAAAAAAATCTGATCTACAAGTCCACAAAGAGTCGCGATGCAACTCTATTTTCTAACATTTTAGTCTATTTTTGGCAGAGAGAGAGAGAGAGAGAGAGAGAGAGAGAGAGAGAGAGAGAGAGAGAGAAATTAATATAATATAGGCCTACTATATATACTTTACTCGTAACAGAGTAGGCTACTTCTACATTGCAGTATTGATATTTTTACTTAAGTAAACTGCAAACCAAAAAACTCTTCAACGACATGTGCTCCTTGTCCAGTCTATTCATCGCTAAACCGGTTATGTTAATTATCTCTCTCTCTCTATACAAAGACAAAGTCTCTTTCTCTCTGTCTCTCTGTACAAAGACAAGGTCTCTCTCTGAGAGAGAGAGAGAGAGAGAGAGAGAGAGAGAGAGAGAGAGAGAGAGAGAGAGAGAGAGAGATGCATCAAAGTAGGGGTTCTCAATCTTTTTCAGGCCATGACCCCCCAAAATAACCATATTGGGGACCCCCATTTTGCGTGTGCGGCTTTCATCATCAATTTAAAAATAAAGATGATCGGATCATCTGTGAAGCATTTTCATATACGCTGCTGTCTCGTTAAAACCAGCTGCGGGTGAATATTATCCAACACATCACCACGGTTAACGCTACGTTCATGTTTACTGCATTACATTTGTAACAACAGCATAATATTGGGTTGTGCAGGTGAGATTTCGAAAAATCTTCAGTGAATGCTTTTAGGGACTATGCCTAGGCCTACATAGAATGTGGAGGGAGAAGGGTACCAGCTGCACTTGTACCCCTTATTAACTGTAATATGCTCATTCCATGCAGCTCGGCAGAATGCGTGTGCGGCTTTAGTTTGATGAACATTGAACCTCATAATAACATCACTCCGTTCGCGACTACATACAGAACAGAACGTGTGTCGGCTCTGATGTTTATTAGACATATGGACCTCCGCTCAGGTCCTGGAATCCAGAGCCTTATGTCAAGACTTGGCTGCGAGCACATCGCACGGCAGAAAGCACAAAAAACAAAGTGGCACAGCCTGTCATGTCAGATAACCCCGACCCACTTTGGCAGTTTTTATAAGACAGGGGTTATTGGCGTCTTTTTGGTTTGTTTTATTTTATTTCCTCGTTTATACTTATTTCCTCCTCAATATTGTTTAAGAATTAATGTGCTATCCATGACATGCTGTCACCAGTTTACCAGTTCACTGTCTGTTATTTAATGATGATCGAATATTGGCTAAATGTTTACAATTTCTTCTGTCCAAACAATGAAAAGCACTAAGAAAAGGCAAGTGAGTCTCTCTTTAATTAAGCATGATGAGCCATGTGTTTTCCACAAAACAATTGAATATCATTGAATATAATTGCACCCTTGTCATACTACTATGTTATTAGCTTTCAGTAGGCCACCACAGGCACAGACAGTGCGTTTTAGCGCAGCGCGGCCTGGCGCAGCGCGGCGGAGTGGTTGCGTGCGGGGGGTCGGGGGGCTTTCGTGGGAGGGGGGGACGGGTGGATCAGAGCTTAACCCTAAAACCGAAATAAAGTAACAAATCCGCTCAAGAACCTTGCTCCCCCACTTCCAAAATTAGCACTAGCCTACAACACTGGCCCAGTCTCTTGCCAAACCGGTTATGTTAATGATTATTCCAAATAAGCCAAGTGAGGAACTCTGCTATCAGGTTCCCCCTCCCCCCTACAGTACCTCTGTAGGCCTATCTCTTCTATCAAAGTATTTGTTCAGATACAAATTCAGAGCGGCCAATTTTGATATTTTTAATGCGCCTACATGAAGTTAGAGGGATGGGCAGAAATGGTGTAGGCCAGTGGTTTTCAACCTTAGTTATTCCCATCAAGGACCCCCAAATTGACACATATTAGCCCAGGGACCCCCATTTGAAAAGATATGCCAGGGACTCAACCATTTAGATTTCTTGGGCGTCCCAATCTACACTGTATCATCATCATCAGTGTTCATTTAACTCTGAGAGTGTACAAATGGAACCAAATGGACCCTGACGGGTCCATTTGGTTCCATTTGTACATTAAGAGTTACAGACACATAAGGGTCAATTTGGTTGCTAACTATTAATTTGGCTGGGGACCCCCTGGAACCCCCTCAAGGACCACTGGTGGTCCCCGGACCACTGGTTGAAAACCTCTGGTGTAGGCTATTTTCAACTGTTAATGGGTTTTTCTTTCTTCACAAATTAATTCTACTTTGTTGTACAACAGTGTCCCATAAAAGTAGCGAAAATAGCCGATCTACAAGCTCACAAAGTGTTGCATCATGATTTGAATTCCGACTGAAAACGCCACCCTTGCGTCTCCGTGTGTACAACCAAATACGCATCTTTCCTGCACCGATGACGCTTGGGGCTTTTACAGCGCTGCTCCTACACTACCACCGTCAGCAACAAGTGGACATGGAGTAAATGTACTTAGTTACTTTCCGCTTAGTTACTTTCACGTGCATATAAATGAGCCACGCGGTCTTATAAGAATGAAAACAAACGCCTCGCTGTTGGCCACGGATCACATGACGGTCGTCTGTTACGGTCATGGATGAACTCAAAATGTTACTTGAGTTCAATCAAAGTAAAAGTGCAAAAGTATTGGCAAATAAATGTTTGATAATAGCTGATCTACAAGCTCACAATGCGTCGCAATGCATTGTGAGCTTGTAGATCGGCCATTTTCAAATAGACTATATGAAATAGGGCAAATAATGTATGTTTTATAATGTAATGATTTATATCTGCAAAGTAACTAGTAACTAAAGCGTTCAAATAATGGTAGTGGAGTAAAAGTACAATATTTTCCTCTGAGATGTAGTGGAGTAGAAGTAAAAGTAAAAATAGCAGGTCAGCATGCTTATAGCGTGAGATTCGAACCCGGGTCGTAAAATCGCCGGACATCAGTTTTAACCGCTACACTAACTGGACTATTTCATTTATAGAGGAAAGAGGTAGAATCCTACTGTACAGAAATTGATGCGAGAAAAAAACAACATATAAGACGTCTGTCTGTCTGTCTGTCTCTCCACGGACTTTTGAGACAGACAGACAGACAGACAGACAGACAGACAGACAGACAGACAGACAGACAGACAGACAGACAGACAGAAACCAATGTGTGTCTGAACATTTCTAAAATGACAGAGATGCGTTCCTGACTGCCCGACGCTGAACAGAAAACCCAATTTAAACGCTCTAAGCACACGTAATTATTGCTAGTTATTATTATTATTATTATTAATAATAATATAAGACATCTATCTGTCTGTCTGTCTGTCTGTCTGTCTGTCTGTCTGTCTGTCTGTCTGTCTGTCTGGCTGTCTGTCTGTCTGTCTGTCTGTCTGTCTGTCACAAAAAAAGTGACTCCAAAGCGGCACCTTGTGGTAGTATTTGGAACTTAAATTTACTGCAAAGCGGGTGAGGCAAATGAGTGAAGTGATACTCTTATGAAAAGCGACAAAGTCAATGGTCACCCACTGTATTCTAGGTCCCTGGAACTAAATATTTTGAGATGGGGGGTCTGCGGCCAAATACATATATCTAAAAATGTTTTCTAAATCCTAAAGGTATGTTGCTATATCCTATGAGCTTTTATATCTTTGAATAGCCAAAGAAATCTTAAAATGACACATATGCGTTCCTGGTTTACATGGGTTAAGTGGGTAGGCCGCAAACACTCTCCTGATTTTCAAGCGGCCCCTGATCCAGAAAAGGTTGGGAACCACTGAATGTACCAGGTGCTCTTTGTTCCACCTCATTCGCGATCCCACAAGTAATCCAATCATGGAAAAGTGACTTCTAAGTGACTTATAACCAAAATATGTCTATGCATTAAATGTTTTGCTTATGAGCCATGGTGTGCGAGCCGTTCTCCACTGTTAAGAGAGATGGATGAGCCCTGAGGGATCAGGCCGTACCGCTGAGGAAAAAAAGACAATTACAGAGCTGGCGAATAGGAAATGAATCAAACAGAAGGATAATGTACGACGACGAACCTCTCGTTCTCATTCCTTATTCATCCTCACAGGTGTCAGTGGCTCAGGAGTTAAGAGTGTCTGCCTGGGAATCGGAAGGTCCCCGGTTCGATCCTCAGCACCTCCATGGCTTTTTGTCGCCTGGTTAAGCGTCCCATGAGCAAGACACTTAACCCTTAATTGCTCCCCGGCCGGGGATGAATGGACAAAGTGACGCAATTGGTTTCTACACACCGTAAATGGAGCCGATTTTTCAGCTATTTGAAATCCGCCATCTTTAATATATACAAAAAAGCAACCGGAAAACAATCGCTAAATGAATGCTATAGGTTGGGTAGCTTGTCAATCAAGAGCGGGGGCGGGGAATGAATGCTATCGGTTGTGTAGCTTGTCAATCAAATCATCCCGCCCCTCCTAGAGCATACTAGCCTGACATTCAGCCTGAATTTTCATTTCGTTTCACTCCATTATTCAGTCTGAAAGCCCTCTCAATGCAGCCAATTGCTGAGATGGGGGCGTGGCCAAAATATGTTCAGAATCGCCTGAACATATTTTTTTAATGGGCGTGGCTAGCGATTGCAGGGCTGGAGCCAGGCTAAGAGCATACCCTACTTTATCGTCAATGTTTAAAATAGATGGGACCATAATTTACCAAAACGCATATCATGATGATTGAAAGAAGACTTTAAACTAGCGACTGGAAGCATATAGTATTTATGACAATGTTTATTAAGGTAAGAAAATCAAGTCTAAAGCTTGTCAAAAACCCACCCACTTGCATTGAGAAAAAATCTTTCTGGCAACAGCAGGGGTAAAACAGCGAAACTACAGGCCATTCATATGAACTGTCACTTCCTATATAGACTCAATTTCAAAGCAGGAAGCTGGGCCCTTGGGTCAAAAGTCATTTTCCTCTCTGGGATCACTAAACACTCTTTTGTCCCCCTCCCCAGAGCCAAGGAGAGCAACAGATGGAGCCCTTCCCAGGCCAGGACCCCTCCATGGTCCTGGACCAGAAGCCTCTGTACGGGCAGGGGTACCCCGGACCCCCGAGCATGGCCATGCAGTCGGCGTACGGAGGCAACCCCATGCAGGGCCAGCCCCAGCAGGGCAGCTTTGGGCCCATGTTGTCCCAAATGGGCCAGGGGGGCAGCTTCCCCGGGATGGGCGGGATGGGAGGCATGGGGCACCCCCGTGCCAACATGATGAGACCCCGGATGATGAGCGCCAACAAGCCCATGAGACTCCAGCTGCAGCAGAGACTTCAGGGCCAGCAGGTACGGATCCGAGTACAGGACATATGAGTACCAGTGGTGTAAAGTAACTAGTGCAATTTTAAAAGTACAATTTTGAGGTATTTTTTTTCTTCAGTAGGCTATTTACAATTTTCAATGCTTTTATTTTTACTCCACTACATCTCAGTGGAAAATATTGTACTTTTACTCCACTGCAATTATTTGAGAACTTTAGTTACTTTGTAGATTTTGATTGTTATTACTAAACACACTAAGCCCTTCAGCCCTGTATGTATTTTGGCCTTTTGAAAATAGCAGATCTACAAGCTCACAATGCGTCGCGATGCGACGCATTGTGAGATTGTTGATCGGCTATTTTCTTTTATACATTTTGAACTTGTGAAATGGGACATTCTGCACAATGAGTACTTTTACTTTTGGTACTTTAAGTATAATTTGATATATTTTTGTACTTTTACTCAAGTACATTTTGAATACGGGACTCCTACTGTAACTGTATATCTACAGTATATCTACATTGCAGTATTGATACATTTACTGTACTTAAGTAAAACATATTAGTACTACTTCCATCACTGATGAGTACAGACTGATTTCATTCATTTGGATTCCATAGAGACCAACACGTCTAACTCCTGGATTTTTTGTGGGCGCACGGTGGCGCAGTCGGTAGCGCTGGGTTCGATTCCCGCCGGGGACGCTGTGGGCACTGGGGGTGGGTCTTCTCCTCCGCGTCAACAGCGCCCATACCCTAGGTGGGGTTGGCGAAAGGGCCAACTCTGTGTGGAGTTTGCATGTTCTCCCCGTGTCTCCTAGGGTAGTTAATACCCTCACAAAAACATGTAGTAATCCTGGTCACTATACCGCCTCCCCCTGGTCAGCCGGGGCGCCTGATGGAGGGGAAGGGAACTGGTTGGAATAACGTGTTCCTTCCACGCGCTACGTCCTACCAGGGAAACTCCCCCCTGTCAGGTGACAAGAAGGTCAGTTGGCTCTCATGCATTGAAGGAGGCATGAGCTCGGCCCCGGCCTCCCTAGGCTGGTGGGGGGCGTGTAGTGCCCAGGATCACTTAGCAAATTGGCACCGGGTGAAAAAAGGGTTACAAAATCGAGGGATAAAAATTATTTAAAAAAAAAAACTCCTGGCTTTCTCTAAAAGCATCATCTACCTAGTTGTGCACACTAAAAATAGCAGATCTACAAGCTCACAACGCATGGCAGTGCAACGTGTTGTGAGTTTGTAGGTATGTGACATGGCGCTCAACCAAATATAAAAATCAGGCATAACTCTAACCATAACTCATATGGCTAGTAAAGTCAAGCCCTAGTGTAATAACAGATATTAAAGTTATTTTAAGATTAAAAGAGTATTTCATTGGTCAAACTAGCAATTAGAATACATGTTCAGAAGCGTCTTCCATAAAACCCTAATGGTCTTTTGATATTTCATAAAAGCAAAGGTTACGCAAAGCCTCAATCTGCGAT
Organism: Gymnoscopelus microlampas; assembly: GCF_963454915.1. Lineage (NCBI taxonomy): Eukaryota > Metazoa > Chordata > Actinopteri > Myctophiformes > Myctophidae > Gymnoscopelus > Gymnoscopelus microlampas. The sequence goes on along the minus strand of NC_139947.1, from coordinate 11,628,667 downwards.
TTATTCAACTGATCAATATGTAGAACGGCAGGAGCATAGGTTTAGAATGATAATACCAAAACTTATACATATTTTTTTATGAAACAGAGTGCCAGTGTGTGGGAGCTATTTTCACTCTGTTTTACAAATCACAGATTGGGACGTGGCCTAGTTTTATTTTTATATATTTTTGCTTTCATCCCTGCATACATACGTACATCCAGCTTATTTATTTATTTAAAATCTTTTTATTGAAGTTTTCTTCACAGACTCTCAGAATATATGAGACGTCATTACAACACATGAGACAAAAAGAAAACCACAGATAATATATAAATGAAAAAACAAACCAAAACACTAATAGGTGTGCATGAGGTCGGGGGGCGGGGGGGGGATCAAGGAGACCTACTTCTGCTTTTTAGGTACAAATTCCTGTTGGAAGTAAGAGAGAAATGATCGCCAGACTTTGAAAAATGTCCTAGTCGAGCCTATTGTAGAGCTTTTGAGTTTTTCTTGCTTTAAATATGCCATTACTCTCTCTACCCATTGGGAGTGTGACGGTGGCTTGTTAGATTTCCAAAGTAATAATATTAACCTTGGTGCTATAGTGTACATCCATCTTATGTTGATTATTGCCTCTGCTTCCTCAGTTTATGAGTCAGACGCGGCAGGGCATGGCCATGAAGATGGAGAACCCAGGAGGGGGCAACCCTGGCATGAGGCCGGGCATGCAGCCTGGCATGGGAGCACAGGTACATCATGACAAACACCTGTACAACACACTCAAACTCACACATACTCAGCCAGGCACACTGCTCATGAATATTCATAAAGTTCAAACTGAGTTGGACAAAGAAGGCCTTTCTCATTTCTGCACACTCTCGCACGTAAAAGCCTGCACAAGGAGGAACAATCGGCAAAAATAGCAGTCTATGGCCAACTGCTTTAAATAACTTTAATGACATTGACAGCCATTTGGTGTCCTACCCGACAGCAGGGTAACCACCTCAAACCACTGTAGATGTTCCAGTTATATTGTGTCAACATAATAGCATTTTACTCTTTGGAATAAGTAGCTTTATATCGACTTTAATATCAATGGGACTAATCTGGTGGTATAAAAGTAAACACAGGCACAAAATGTTGAGGTATTTTTACTTTACTGGAGTATTTACAATTGTCTATACTTTTACTTCTAATCCACTACATCTCAGGGGCAAATATTATACTTTTACTCCACTATTATTATTTGAAAACTTTAGTTACTAGTTACTTTGCAGTTATAAATTATTATATTATAAAACATACATTAACCACTTTAGCCCTATTTTATACATAGGCTATTTGAAAATAGCCGATCTACAAGCTCACAACGCGTCGCGATGCGACGCGCTGTGAGCTTGTAGATCGGCTATTTTCAAACATTTTAGTACTTTTACTTTTGGTACTTTAAGTATATTTTGATGCCAATACTTTTGTACTTACTCAAGTAACAATTTGAACACAGGCCTTTTACTTGAAACCGAGTATTTTTGTATTGTGGTATTGGTACTTTTACTCAAGTAAAATATCTGAGTACTTCTTCCACCACTGGTTGTGACTGACTGACTTGTGTCCCTCCTCCCGGTCCAGCCTGGCTTCCTGAACGCCCAGATGATGGCCCAGCGCAGCAGAGAGATGGTCACGATGCAGATGAGGAGGCAGAGGATGATGATGCTCATGCAACAGCAGCAGCAGCAACAGCAGCAGCAGGCAGCGGCAGCCGCGGCCGCCGCGGCGGGAGGCTTCAGCCCGCCTCCGAACGTCACGGCCCCCGGCGGCATGGACAACCCCATGGGAGGGCCCAGCATGGGCCAACCTGGGCCCCAGCAGTTTGGCTATGGAGGAAGCTATGGTGAGGTTCTTTCTCTTTGGGGTTTATTTTTTTCTCCCCATTTTAGCTGACAATTCCCCCTTTTACTGCTTACCTCCACTGCAGTGGTTTTCAACCCTTTTCATATCAAGGTCCATTATTTATTGGGCATTTGTTGGATAAGATTGTCAAAATAACAATTATTCTAAATCCTCAAATTTTGTAGCCTTCTTGTAAATTAAGTAATGCAGATGTTTAACAATAATTTAACTCTTGAGGGCGTAAAATGAAACCAAATGGACCTGTAAGGGTCCATTTGATGACCAGTTCTCCATCATTTAGCTGGGGACCACCTGGAAACCCCTCAAGGACCACTGGTTGAGAACCACTGCTCTACCGGATGGTCTTGGGGAGGGGGTAGACCAGTAATTGTAAACTGTTATAATTTCAAGGCGGACCCACATTCAGCCCCAGCTTAATTCACAGGCTTTAGAGGCTGCAGCCCTGGGCACCAAGGTCTGGGAGGTACCAAACGCCTGTCCAAAAATGAAAAAAAGACTTTGCTATTGAAAGTAATGGTGCCGAAATATATTCCTAGGGCTGCTGAAGTAGGGCTAAAACGGTTCCGAAACGCGTTTGCAGCACCGGTCACCCCGCTGCTGAGGCGAAAATGTTCTGCAGCACACATGCTTATTTACGTGTTTTTGACAAATATTTGACCCCAGAATAGGGCCGCGAGGGTTCATGTGGTTAACTGTGTTGACCTTGGACGAGGCAGGAACAGTAGAATTGGGGAGGAAGCTTGTTTTAAGCAGTGCCACAGAACCTAATTTTGTATACGGTTTGATACCGACACCCAAAAGTGCTGCAGTCAGTTATGAGACAGGAGTCGATTTAATTAGATTGTGTTTAGTGTTTTTGTTCTGCCCCCGAGCCAAATGCTAAGCTACTGCACCTCACACCAGGTGGAGCAAATTGTGTTTTGTTCGCCAGCCGTCTGGGTCCCACAAGGACACGCAAATTAATTTCACATTCAGACAATTTCTGATGTTACTGGGACACAGAATGCTCGCTGCCACTGCTGCTCCCTTGTGGTGAGTTTGTGTATTTCGAAAAGTGTAGTTCAGAGCCCGCAAAGGTTAGACTTTGTATGTGTCCATCCTGATCAGATTATAGTGGCAGAATATGAAATGTAGTGCTATAGTATATAACATACTTGCATGGCTATTGGCTAAGACATGATTTAGTCATAGAGCTGAGTGTATCCAATCCTATTGTCTCCTGTCTGTCTCCTTGACTCTATATAATCTGTGATGTGTTCTGTCCCTTATGCCAGTACAGAGACATTTATTTGATTTATTCTGCACCTTTCGGCCTGGAAACCTGTCCAGGCCGATGCTGCAGAAGGACAACTTGACTAATTAATCTCCTTGAATGTTTTTAAATCCAAATCCAAAATGAAAGAATTGGAGGCCAGGTCATTAGGATCTCAGTGTTTCTAATTAGGGTTTTTAAATAAAATACTCCACATCCCTCCAAATGATTGCATTTCATGTGCATAAAGCGTTGCATGTAGATCTGCTATTTTTGAAAATATTGTTCACCTATAATGACATGGCCAAAATAGGGGCACCACCAGGGTGAAAGTGGTTAAAAGGTGAGCTTCCTCTCACTGAGTGTTGTGTGTTCTCAGGGATGGGCCAGCAAGGAGACCCGTCATTTGGCCCCTCAGGAGGAAGTCCTCCCAACGCCATGATGTCAGGCCGTCTGGGCCCTCAGAACCCCATGATGCAGCAGCACCCGCAGGGCGGTCCCATGTACCAGGGCGCCGACATGAAAGGCTGGTCACAGGGAGGCATGGCCCGCAGCAGGTTTGTGCCGAAGATTGCGGTGCATGTTTATGGTGCAAAATCAAACGCTATACATTCTATACATTATTTTATTTATGTGTTTAAATGTCTTTTTTAATCTATAAAAAAAATGTTTCATTATTACATTTTTTGAAAATCTTTTGAAATAAAAAAATGATATATTATAATTTGGTCCCGACCATAGAGTTAAAAATAATAGAGAGGACACCGGAAATCCCCGCCCATCCACTTACATTGAGTTGCTCACCCAGCGCATACTCCTAAATCACGGCTTCTGTGACAAATTTGCGTCACCTCCGTGGCGCGTTTTGCGTCGCGGAGGTGAGGTGACGCGTATTTAAAACAGCCAGTGGCCCCCAGCCGTTTTAAGCTGCAGTACCTATGAATGGCCAGCATGTCCAATGCGCTTCAATGCAACCTCTGGGTTCTAGGGGCTTGGTCCCGACCCACTGTTTGGGAAACAGTGCTAATAGTGTGTTGGGCCAAAAGCACCCATTGCAGCACCCGTCTGAAGGGATAGGATCCCCTGTCGTGTCGCTTTTCAACATGCATAAGTGCCGTTCTCACTACCAACTCATAATAGGCTCTATGCACAGCAGCCATATTATCACTTCCTTCCCAGGTGTTACCAATGATACTAATGAAGGCTCTGTTCCATTTAGTCTAGCACAGTGGTTTCCACGACCCCCATAACTCTGAGAGTGTACAAATGGAACCAAATGGACCCGTAAGGTCCATTTGGTTCCATTTGTACACTCTCAGAGTTACACACCTGTCCATTTGGAAGCCCATGAGGGTCCCTGGACCCCAACTGTAGACCCACTGGTGTAACAGAGTGTTTCCAGTAGGCCAACATGCACTGACACTGTTTGACCAGAATGGAACAGAGCCTTCATTAATATCATTGGTAACACCTGTGAATGTCTTCATAATATGGCTGCTGTGAATAGAGCCTTTAGGTTCACGCGTCAGGTAAAAACATTTAAAACAAGGCAGGCTCTTCAGAAGCAGACTTCATCCCCGTGAGGCACTCCCGAGCAAGGCGTTGGCCGAGCGAGTGCCTGTGTCAAGCGGCGTGGTGTCCGCTTCTGCCGACTCTGCAGCGGGTTGCACGCCGATAGGCTTGAATTGCAAATCAACCGATCCTCGTTGTCATGCGAAAGGACAGGAGAGCACTGTCAAATCAACATATTATGAAGGGGAGTCATGTCGCATCAAACTTGTGCCGGATTGACAGATTTGGCCTCATTGCCCGTTTGATGCAACGGGTATGAGAACCTGTCCATGCTGTGATCCACCTGTGGACATACCTAATATTTTGTGCACTAAAATAAGAAATTCATTCTCAATATACAATACGTATATAAATAATTCAAATTTCTACTGTATCTATAGTATATTGTTCATCAATAAGTCTTTAAACATACTAATGATGAAATGAAACAGACGAGGCATGTAAAAATCACACAAATCTTTTGTGAGATTTACATATGTACATAATATCTGTTTTCACAAATAGAGCATTGAATTGTATTTAAAAGAAACATAGCTTGCCATACAGTTGAGTTGGGTCAAGCATAAACAATATTATAAATAATGCTCCAAAGGGATTATTATTTGGCCATGCCATCATGATCCATCTGTCCCCCTGCTGTGGCCCACTTATGGGTCGTGTGTGAATAACCACTGTTCTAAACTCAGTATTATTTGTGAAAAATGTATCTTATGTAGGTCTCCAGGTCATATCTTTGACTTGACCCGTCATTTCTCTTGACATGTTCTCTTCCCCCGGCCAGCTCCTATGCCCAGCAGCAGTTTGGGCAGCAGGGCGCTCCGGGCCAGCAGCAGTTCGCCCAGCAGGGGAACCCAGGCCAGTACGGGGGCATGATGATGAATGGCGGCATGCCAGCCAATGGCGGAGCGTCCCACATGGGCCAGATGGGAGGGCAAATGGGCATGAACCCAATGGTGATGGGACGAATGCCTATGGGGCCTGACCAGGTACTGTACGCAGCTGGAAAGGAGTCCGTTTAGGGCCGGAACTATACATTGTCTTCGTAGTGATTATTATTATTGATTAATAGGATAAGCGAGAAGCCAGTGGTGGAAAGTAACTAAGTGCATTTCCCTAAGTACTGTACTTAAGTACAATTTTGAGGTATTTGCACTTTACTGGAGTATTTCCAATTTGCAGTACTTTTACTTCTACTCGACTACATATCAGAGGCAAATATTGTACTTTTACTCCACTACAATTATTTGAAAACTTTTAGTTACTAGTTACTTTTTTGTTTTTGATTATTATTACAAAACATACTTCAGCCATATATACATTTACATTTGAAAACTTGTGAAATGGGACATTCTGCATAATGAGTACCTTCTACTTTTGTACTTTAAATACATTTTTATACCAATGCTTTTGTACTTTTATTCAAGTAAATTGTTTATTCCAGGCTTTTACTTGTATCAGAGTATTTCTACATTGCAGTATTGATACTTTTACTTAAGTAAAAGATGTGACTACTTTTTCCACCACTGCGAGAAGCACATTTTTCTTATATACATCAACAAATCGATGCAAAAAAAAAATTTGAATATATTTTATAATCGACTAAACCCTATTTTATACTGTCGAACAGCATTGTTGCGCAAAAATAGCCAATCTATAAGCTCTCAACGGGTCACATTGCGACCCGTTGAGAGCTTTTAGAACATTTTTGAAAATAATAATTTTGAAAAAAATATAATTTTTATAAGCATAAAAATAAACCTCTAGAGTGCCTCACTCTGCCCTACATGTCACTAACTCGTAATTTCTCTCTCTCTCTCTCCCTCCCTGTGTTTTCTCTACATCTCTCACTCCCACCTACCAGAAATATTGCTGAATGACATAATGCAGACATCTGCCTCACATACTGTGATCCCCATTCAGAGACATGACATGATGCAGTGCTGCAGTGTGTGCAGGCCTGGACCTGTGTGTCTGTGTGTAGTGTTCTACTCCCTCCAGCAGGGGGGGGGGGACATGCTCTTCCTTTGGACCTGAGGCCAGTAACACGGCAAACCTTTTCCCAGCCTTTGAAAAAAAAACTGACTGAATGACACACACAATCATAAACCAACCATGAACATCCCATAATGTTCATGTATACAGAGACACTGTGACACACACACACACACACACACACACACACACACACACACACACACACACACACACACACACACACACACACACACACACACAAACACTTTAAAACAGTTAGAAATACGCCTGTACAATTCCTCTCTTAGAATGATGTAGTTCTATATTCCTCTCTTTACAAGTGGTTACGTGTGTTCCTAAACACGCGCCGCTTGCTGGACCAAACCGAAGGAAAGAAGTGGAAACGTGCTTGAGAACGATGTGGGATCACAGACTCTTTAAACATGGGCGACAAACACACAGACGGAGACATCGCCCTCTTTTGTCGATCGTACCATGAAGCTGTGGTCAGTTCCCTTCCTGTTTCAGAGCATCGTGGGATGTTTGTTTTTTTCGCCAGTATCTCAAGTGCTGGCGCTGGAGGACCACTCTGTACACCAGTGTTGTGGTGGACATGTACCAGGATTATAAACATGACTCAAAGTCAAGCTCCAATGCTCATAAGAATGTCATTAAAACAGTAGCACACACACGGTCCTCCGCCATGCTATGGCCCACGGTACGTCAGAGATACTTGTAGGCTGTGTTTGCACTTTAAAGGGTAATTCAGACCGCTGCGATTTTTCTCTACAACATTCGAACGCGTAAATTTATGCTCCGTCGTACAAACGGCGCCGAGTGCCGGAAATTGTAGACCTACAAGCTCACAACGAATCGCATTCCACGGCGCCTTGTGAGCTCATAGGTCGGCTATTTTCCGCGGGCGACACCGTTGTATGACGAAGTATAAATCAGGCTTAAAACGGTTTTGTCTTGTCGTGAATCTTTGGTCTGAACTATGCTTAAGGAAAGGCCCTCGTTTGAAAGGATTGTGGCAATATTTCGTGGTCATTAGAGGCCTTTTATCCAAGAACTAATGCATAACGTCAAATATTTACGGTTTTATTTTTGAGTTCCCTCTATCATGTTTTTTCTCCTCTGAGAATAATGGACTATTAATTGGAAAACGTGGTGATCTTTGTTCTAAATGAGTGACCAGTGGAAAGGCAGTAAGCACAGATTTTATCCAACACTCTCTTCTACAGTGTATTCCTTTATTATAGGTAAGTAGACACATTAACAGTATACTCATTTTTAAACCCTCTGAAAGTGGACGCTTGAAACAGACAGACCTCTCTCTTAAGGTACATAAGTACCTGTGCTATTTATACAATTTATAAAGTGACTGTTTTAGAATTGAGGTGTAATTTTTAAAAGCAAACTCATTCAAAGATATTTTGGCCGTTTTACAACCATGTTACCACTGCAAAATTTTAATTGGTTGCCAATTGTTAAACTGTCGCCTATAGTAATTTACACTGTAAAAGAAAGTGTCAGTCAGAATTTAATGTATGTATGCAGATTTCTAGCAATAACCCTTCCTCTCGACGTTCCTCCAAGGACAACATTTAAGCATCATTTACTCAAAGTGACGGTACTGCAGTATTAGTTACCAAGTCTTGTTTGGATTTTTTTTTCTCCTTTTGTCTGTGAATACGAATTGTAAATAAGCTTCAAAATGTACTATATATAAATATATATATGCTTTTGTAGGTCACATACTGTTTTTGCACAGATTGTAAGGCTTGATATTTAAAGTGTAATTTTCTTATTCTGTCATAGGTCAATACAGCTTTTATTTTCACTACTTCAACCGTTGGTGGAAAAAAGAGGGCCTCCTTTTATCAATACATGTTAGGTTGCTTTTAGAAAATTAATACTGCCACTTTCATTCTCCCAGAAAGCACTTTTCTTTAAAAAATAATTTGTGATTGTCAAATCATAAATGTCTTTCTTTTTATCCAAGGACCTTGGCTTAACTATATGGTATAGTTAGACAAACATGTTTTTTTATTTTTTTTATTTTACTAATCGATTCATGAGAGAAAAAAAAACGACACAAAAGATGCCTATATAAAAGAGTAGACACATGATTGTGTTAGGCTCCTATAGGGGGCAAGATATTTTACCTGTGTGCGTGTTTGTGTGTGTGTGTGTGTGAGTGCGTGCGTGCGTGCGTTTGTGTTGACATTTCTAGACTGAACTTCCTATGTACAACTTCAGTTTCACAATGCTTAATTTACACTTCATCACGCGACCTGTTGTCCGACAAAACTACGCAGTTTTGGTCAAAGAATAGGGTTCTATGAAGAAGTGTAAATGAGCTTGGAGACTTACTGTGCTTTTGTCTTTTGCTATACTCGATAGTGACTTGACAGAGCTGATAGATTCTACTGTTGATAATACTTCTCCTTCACCGTCAAAAGAACCGATTTTGATTTTCAATAAAATCGGTGTGGGATGGGTAGAGGCTGATTTAATAAGCAGTCACACCTGGCCTGAGTCAACAGAGCTAGGTGTGACTACACACCTGTTGTGCATCGATGTGTACCGAATAAATCAGTCACCCACATAAACGTTCAGTAGAGAGACAGTGCTCTGTCATGACAGGTCTGGTATCTGACTTGTGTATTATTTGTTTCCTCGTGGCTACCTACCTACTACCGCATAATTACACCAAGGCATGGCAAGCAGTTTTTGCTGCAGGGAGAATAAAAGAGTACTCTAGCCCCAAAACCTTGGCTGTGGTCTGCCCTAAAATTTAGCCTATTACGCTGAACAAATAAAATACAAGGCAGATACCAGACTTGCCATGACATACCTGAATGTTTGTGCTTCGATTAACTCCATGCACAACAAGTCCATTTAGTTGACTCTGGCCAGGTTTGAGTGCTTAAATCAGCCATCACCCATCCAACAATCAGTTCTTGATGGCGAGCAACACTGTTGTTGGCTTCATTCCAGCCTTATAGTGAGACTATGGAAATCAACCCCACTGCATAAACGTCCATGAGTGTCGAGAGCTTTTTTTTGGCTTGTTGACAGGTGGACATAATGACATTATTTTATCGTTTTTGTTGACATGTGAGTTTGCCTTTATTTTTGTTCAGTTGTCTGTTTTGTTTGAGAAATCTACCTTTTGAAGACATGCTCAATCCAAAGATTATTTTTTCTGCTTGTGTTTGTTTGTCATTATGTGCAACACATAGAAAAGGTTCCTGATGTAGATGGTGCAAGTATTCATGTGTGCATTTTTGCTGTTGCACATAATTTATAACTCTTATTATTCTATTCCCATCCATATGACATAGAATAGACACAAGTCTGGTTCTGCTGAGGTGCTTTGGTTTGTGATACTTTCTCTTCTCTTCTCTCATGTAGGGCTGGGCAACATATCGATATTAAATCTATATCATGATATGAGACTAAATATTGTCTGGGATTTTGAGATATTGTATTGTCGTGATATGGCATAAGTGTTGTCTTTTCCTGATTTTAATCACTTAGGCCCTATTTGATTGATTTGAAAAAAATCAATAATAGCAAAAATAGCTGATCGACAAGCTCACAATGCATTGTGATGTGACGCTTCTTGTTATTTAAAAAAAATGTACCCCCAAAAAATAAGAGATTGTCACAATATGATATTATTGTAACAATATTTGGTCGATAAATATTGTGATATTATATTGTATCTATATCGCCCAGTCCTACTCCTATGGCCAGTTGAGATATGATATGCTCATATGCTCCAAAATATGATTTCACAAGAAGAAATGATTTCTAAAGTTGTTATTTAATGGAAATGGGGGGGGGTTCTGCAGTTTCACGCTATGAAAAAGGTCTGGAGTGGTGTTTCTTATTTCTTTTTTAAGGTTTTCTTTTAGGTTCCATGAAGAAAAGGAAATGGAATCATCTACAAACATTGAAAAGAACCCTTGTCTGTTTTCCTTTTAAAGCCCCCCCCCCCCCCCCCCCCCCCCCCCCCCCCAAAAAAAAAAGAAAGAAAAGAAAAAGCATTATTGGATCTAATGGAGAAAAAAAAGCTGGAAAGAAACCCATGGGGTAAATATACAGTCATACAGTTATTACAGGATGTAAATTACTATGGCATTTTTTTCGTACCTTATTTCTTGATGTTAATATTGATGTAAATACAAATTTATATTTAAACATTACAATGTCTTTGTCTGTTTTTTTTTACATACAAGTATGTAACAGTGAGGTTATTGTAGCTACAAAGAAAGTACACTGAAAGTGAAGCTGGTGCACTCCATTTGTCTGTTCACATTGACGCGTCACCACTTTACAGTAGGCTAATTGTCTTTGAAATGTGTTGCTGAGCCTTTCAAGATGTGTGAGATTGACAGATTGAAGGTTCTTCTCATAAGGGTATTAATGATAATGAGAGGAGACTGAAGTCTGCGAGAACCAGGATCCCAGAGGTGAGAGGGGCTGCTGAGAGTGTGTGTGTGTGTGTGTGTGTGTGTGTGTAGTTAACCACTTAAGCCAGGGGTCTTTAACGTTTTCAGGCCAAGGACCCCCTAGCTGAGAGAGAGATGAAGCAGGGACCCCCTCTATATTGTATACAATTGTGTTTCAGATTTGTTTTAAAAATGGTTTACTTGGTCTGCTCTTTTTCCCCTCTACACCAAACACCTCTTTGCCAAAAAATAGCAGATCTACAAGCTCACAACGCCTCGCAGCTTGTAGATCTGCTATTTTTTCGCTAAAGTTCTCCTCAGAATAGGGATATAGGGTTCAAGTTGCTACGATTAAAAAAATATATATATATCACACAAAGATTTGGCGGACCTCCTGTATTAACTCTGAGGACCCCCTGTTGAAGACCCCTGACTTAAGCTGTATTTTCAAAACATTTCTCCAAAAAAAAATGTTTCAGAAGACCTTTGAAAACAGCTGATCGACAAGCTCACAATGGGTCTGACGTGCCTTTATTGGGACGGCAGGGTTATAAGTGGTCAGTGATACTGAATCCCAGTGATGGTCAGAGGATGGTGGTACATGATGTGTCATGCTTGCTTTTCCTCCAAGTGTCTGCAGATAGATAGATAGATGCTTTATTAATCCCCGAAGGAAATTTGTTCTGTTCAACAGCTCCAGTTGCCATACATTCATACATATTCATTCAGTAAAAAAGAGGAGCATGATGAATATATAAAATACATTACATCAACAGAAGTTATAAGAAGTTAAAGATCCTAAGGAGAAAAAAACAACAACACCGTTGAAAAAGCCCAACTATAATAATAAAAATGAAAAAAGGGGACTTGCATGGTGACATTCATTCACCTCCACGTCGCTGTCATTAGCCCATCTGTTCGCGACACCTTTCATCATTGTGTGTTTCCTGGCCTATTGTTTACTGCACCTGTGTGGCCTGTTGTCTTCTCTCATCCCAGTTTCCTCCCCTTCCTTTTGGTCACTCACACACACTCACACACACACACACACACACACACACACACACACACACACACACACACACACACACACACACACACACACACACACACACACACACACACACACACACACTCACCTGTAGATAAACAACACACAAGCTGCAAATTCTTAAATCTGGATCCTATCTATATATCTTCAAGGTGTTTATTGTCACACACACACATACAATACGGCACAATAAGCATTATAGGAAAACATTGCCTATAATGCTTATTCATTTAATGAGTGCATAATAAAATAAGGTACAAGAAAATGTGTTGTAATAAACAAAAACAAAAAAATTGACAATCATGTAGTAGGCTAATCATGTAATTATGATTATATAGGCTTATGCAGTGGGGGACAGAAGTATATTTGGCTTCCAGTACTTTAACTCAAGTACAAATTTGACTGAGCAACTTGCAGTTGAGTTATATTTGACCAGGAGTATCTATACTTTGACCCTCAAGTATAGGCTACTAGGGTTCAGTACTGTATCCACCACCACTGATGCTATACATAGACAGTATACAGTAAATAGCACAGAGTCACCTGAGAGCCTGCAATGCTGACAAGTGAACATATAGCCTAATGAAGTGTACATAGCCTCTATACTAGTGTATCTATCTATCTATCTATCTATCTATCTATCTATCTATCTATTTATCTTTTAGTCATTTTAGCAGACACTCTTAATCCAGAGCGATTTACAGTAGAGGAAAACACAAGATAGTAGGCTACATCAAATGCATAGAAATAGTAATCTAGGATCATGGTAGGCCTAAACCAAGAACCTATCCTGTTTAAACATTATAATATCATTATAATAAAAAACAATCACTAATCTGTACATTGAAGCGTATATCTATTTATCTACAATCTGTCATTTTAACATCCTTATCATATACCACATTGCCCAAATGATAGGCTACAATTGGCTACAGCTTTGTTCAATAATGCAAAGGTTTAGCTGTCTAGTGTATTTTCTTTTGTCTTGTAGTGTGTGTGTGTGTGTGTGTGTGTGTGTGTGTGTGTGTGTGTGTGTGTGTGTGTGTGTGTGTGTGTGTGTGTGTGTGTGTGTGTGTGTGTGTGTGTGTGTGTGTGTCCATGCGCGCGCGCTCGCTCACATGCGCTCGCGTGTGCGTGTGGAGGGTGAACACGAGGGTGAGCGCCAGCGTTGCCAGATTATGTGAGAGAAATAAGTAACCAGGTCTAGGAAAACAAGCCCAAAAGTAGCAGCTTAGGCCACATGAGCACTTAATGCATCGGCTATTTGAAAATAGCCAATCGGCTATTTTCAAAAACTTAAATGTGGAATATTGTTTTGAAACATTCTAACACCACAAATGCTCCCTGGGCACAAAACACTTATGAGAATACTTGAGAACCCCATGTTTAAAATAATACTTACAAAATTGGGAAGCAAGCGTAAAACAAGCAAGTACACTTTAGAAACCAGCCCAAAAAAAAAACGCGAAAACGAAAAATAAGCCCAAAATCGCTTATAATACGCCGACATGGCAACACCGACTGGAGGGGGAGCGCGGCGGGGCGGGGCGGATATCACGACGGCCGGTGGGAGCAGCTGAGTGGGCGGGTCCACAGGGTGAGTGGGCGGGGCCATAGGGTGGGACCGACGCACGGAAGAGAGAGAGACATAGAGTTAGAACACATCGGAGAAAGAGAGAGAGACGCTCCGCACGTTTATTGGACAAAAGGAGAGAGAGAGAGAGAGAGAGAGAGAGAGAGAGAGAGAGAGAGAGACAGACAGACAGAGGGGGCTTCAACACACCTGTCAGGGCAGGGGGGATAGCTTAACATAATATATACCTACCGTATGCTCAAATACTTTAAAGGTTGGTCCTAGTTTCCACTAGTTCGGTGACAACAAGCTACACATGGAACATGTTATTTAACCTCAACGGACGCTAACATTATTATATTGAGTGTTTCGCTCGGAGATAACCGACAAAAATAAGTTCTCGTTGTTGGGGAGACAACTTTCTGACCACCTGAAGACTGCTGGGACTCCCTGTCGTGTCTCTTTCTATTTATTTATTTTATTTTATTTTTTAATTTTGTTTTTGGACACCGTGTCGTGTCTTTTTGTATTTTTTTGTATTTATTTTTATTTTTTATTTATATATATTTTTTCTCTCAAACCGAATGAATTCCCCCAGCATGTTTTTAGGTGGTCAGCTGGTGGGGGGCTCATCGTTAGAGATGCTTCATCCCATAGAGAAGGAAGACACCACTTTCACTAAGGTCTTCGTGGGTGGTCTTCCATATCACACCAACAACCAGAGCCTGAGGAAGTACTTCCAGACGTTCGGGGAGATCGACGAGGCCGTGGTGATCACTGACAGACAGACCGGCAAATCCCGAGGATATGGCTTTGTGAGTATAGCTGCACTGTCACTCTTTCTTTCTTTCTGTATTTTATTTTATTTTATTTTATTTTATTTTATTTTATTTTATTTTATTTTATTTTATTTTATTTTATTTTATTTTATTTTATTTTATTTTATTTTATTTCTTTCTGTCTGTCTTTTAGTGGTGGAAAAAGTACTCAGATATTTTACTTAAGTAATTAAGTAGCAATACCACAGTATAAAAATACTCTGTGACAAGTAAAAGGCCTGTGTTCAAACTACAAAATTATTGGCATCAAAATATACTTAAAGTACCAAAAGTAAAAGTACTAATATGTTTGAAAATAGCAGATCCACAAGCTTGTAGATTGGCTATTTTCAAATAGCCTATGTATTAAATAGGTCTGAAGTGGTTAATGTAAATGTAGGCTATGGTAACTAAAGCTTTCAAATAATTGTACCTCTGAGATGTAGTGGAGTAGAAGTAAAAGTATTGAAAATTGGAAATACTCCAGTAAAGTAAAAAATACCTCAAAATTGTACTTAAGTACAGTACTTGAGTAAATGTACTTAGTTACTTTACACCACTGGTGAGTAGCCTGCTCTGTCTCTGCACTGTCACTCTTTCTTTCTTCCTTTCTTTCTTTTTTCCTTTTTTTCATTCTTTCTTTCTTTCTTTCTGTCTTTCTTTCTTTCAGTGATGGAAAAAGTACTAAAATGTCTTACTTAAGAAAAAGTATCAATACTGCAATGTAGAAATACTCTGTTACGAGTACAAGTCCGGAATTCTAAATTTACTTTAGTAAAAGTATTGGCATCAAAATGTACTTAAAGTACATAAAGTAAAAGTACTCATTTTGCAGAATGTCCCATTTCAAGTTTTCAAAAATCTTTGGAAAATAGCAGATCTTCAAGCTCACAATGTGAATTGTGAGCTTGTAGATCGGCTATTTTCAAATGGCCGAAATGTACATAGGGTTGAAGTGGTTAATGCATGTTTTGTAATAATAATCAAAATCTAAACTAAAGTTTTCTAATAATTGTAGTGGAGTACAATATTTGGATCCGAGATGTAGTTGAGCAGAAGTAAAAGTATTGGAAATTGGAAATACCCAAGTACAAATACCTCAAAATTGTACTTAAGTACAGTACTTAAGTAAATGTACTTAGTTACTCTCAACCACTGCTTGCTTTCTTTCTTTCTTTCTTTCTTGCAATAATGCTTCATTCATAACTACTGTAGCCTACTACTCGCTCGCCGAAAATAGTCAATCTACAAGCTCACAAAGCCTCACCATGCAGCACATTGTGAGCTTGTAGACCTACTGTATGATTCTCTCAGCGACACTGTCGTACAGCGACGTTTACAGTAAATGAAGCTGTGATGGTGGACACTGATTGCAATAGCCAACATTTTGCCAAATAAGCCTATATATATATATATATATATATATATATATATATATATATATATATATATATATATATATAATGCAAGGCCAAAACAAAGGTCCCAAATGTCAGATTTTTTTGTTATACCGTATATCACACTTAAACAAGTGTAGCCTATTAGCAGTCAATCTTAGAATATTGACTTGAAAATGTGAAAAAAAAGTGATTGACTGAATACTTTATTAACAGTACAGATATACAGTTATACAATATAATGCTAAAAGGATGACTCAAAAAGCCCTGAGGGCTTGTTTCCATTGTGGTCAGAATGTATTCTTATTCGATGAAATTATGTTTTTTTTTTTGGACACATAATATGCTTTTGCTGCCCTAATCCATGCCTCACAGACTGGAGGTGAAAGTTATCTCCAGACTGTGTCTGTCCAGAGCCGTGGAGGGTGTAGACACTGTGTAACTCTGTACACAGACAACAACCATATGCAGTGTGTCAGATAGCGCAACCACATTAGTAGGGGGGGGGGTATTTATTAATTATATCCTCTGGTCCACAAAAAGAACACACACACACACACACACACACACACACACACACACACACACACACACACACACACACACACACACACACACACACACACACACACACACCACACACTGTTTCTGTGTCAATAGCAAATGTTTTATTTTTATTTATTTACTTTCATTTTCACTAACCCCTCACCCTAACCCTAAACATAACATATCACCCATATAATGCCTAATCCTAGCCCCACCCTAAGATATTTTCCTAATTGTAACCGTAAATCCCTACAACGACAGTAAAACAAGACACACGCACGCACGCACGCACGCACGCACGCACGCACGCACGCACGCACGCACGCACGCACGCACGCACACACACACACACACACACACACACACACACACACACACACACACACTCCGTTGCTCTGTCCTTTGTCAACATACACATACACATAAGTGCATAATGAAAAGCCTGCTGCAGCTGTGAATAGATTGTCATGTCATTACTGTGTGTGTGTGTGTGTGTGTGTGTGTGTGTGTGTGTGTGTGTGTGTGTGTGTGTGTGTGTGTGTGTGTGTGTGTGTGTGTGTGTGTGTGTGTGTGTGTGTGTGTGTGTGTGTGTGTGTGTGTGTGTCTGTGTCAGCAGAAGGTAGTCTTTGCTCACAGAGGTGTGACATGCCAGTTGGGCCTGTGAGATAAGGCCTCAGTTACGTTGTTTCATTGGGACAGCAACCACCCCCCCAACCCTCCCCACCCCTGTGCCATAGTCTAGTGGAGTTGATCACAGCACAATTCACGGAGGGTCTAATTTTTTATCCTCAGGGTTAAATTAACACTCTGGATTTTACGCTCACACTCTGGAGACAAAGAAAAGAGATGGGAGTTTAGTTCATTTCAAAACTATGCATAATTCCCTCAGTGCTAACATGGAAACCACACTTCCTCAGTCCGTTCCAAGGCCATGTTGATCTTTGTAGCCAACATGATTCTCAAACATTTTCACACGGAAAAACCTCCAAATTGATGTGTATTATTAGGTCATGGACCACCATATGAAAGGATTTTGTGCCATTGACTCCTATAAGAGAAGATTTGTCTGGATTTGTCTAAATGTTAAAAAAAAGAATCAGATCTACAATGCAACACATTGAGAGCTTGTAGATTTGCTATTTTCAAGTAGCCAAAAAAGTTGGAGTGGTTAAACTGTTCCTCATTTGGCTGGGGATCCCCCACAAGGACCCCTGGGGGTCCCTAAACCCAATTTTTGAGAACCACTGCTTTAGGATATCAGTGCATGTTGAGGTCATGTCGAGGTTTGACGTGTTATGACCTTGCAGATCGGCTATTTTTGGTGACGAGATTTGGTGTAGAGGAAAACTAGACCCCTCAACTAATTATGAACGGTTTAGGTGGTTAAACCAATTAGGTTTAATAGGTATAACCAAATAGACTACATCTTGATCTACACATAATTATTACTGAGCAATAGCCCCCCTTTTGCGAAAGGACTTTTGGGTGGTTTAGGTTGACCACCCAACACATATGCTATGCGTTGTCAAGGTTAAAGGTTGACCATACAAGGATGGATAGGCATATTGTATTATAAATCTAGCACAGGCCTCTATCACCAAAACCACTTCTCTCGTGTCATGTGTATCATTGCGCCATCATGGCTGTAGGCCTGTCACAATTATTACATAATCGTCTAATCGCAATTATTTGAGATAATCAAGTTATTTTTACATAATCGGCATAATTGTCTACATGTTGAAACATTTTCACACATTTTCAGATATTTAAAAAAGCAGAAATAGCAGATCTACAAGCTTACAATGCGTCACGAAGTGACAAATAATATCTGCCCTGTGCAATTTTTTATTATGAAGCCTAAAAGGCAAACAGAAATTTTAAATTGTATTCATAATGTTCTAATGTTCAACAATGCCAAACACACAATTAGATAGTTAATCGCAATTAACGAGTGACATTTAATCTGCAACTTAAATTTGTAATCATGACAGCCCCACATGTGTATCATTGCACCATCGTGGCTGGTGTGATCCCAGCAGTGTGATGATCCCATCGCAAGATGGTCTCTAGTAGTATGGTTTTGTTTTCTCCACTCGGGCAGTTATAGCCCATTTCACCCCTGACTTCCCGCAGCAGCGGGCTAGAATTCACTCCCAGCACTGAGTGCCTCTCGAAACACAAGCGACCGAACCATCCGCAACCAGTGTTTGTTTGCACGAGACTCCAGAGTCTGATGCTGCGAAATGAAAGCGAGAGCAGCTCGAGGTGAACGGCCGTTTTTTTAAAAACCTGGTATTGTTCTGCTCTGTCTCGCCTCGTCTA
>NC_139947.1:11399806-11604806 GCF_963454915.1 Gymnoscopelus microlampas | reverse complement strand
TGCTTACTCACTCAGAAGCCCTCCTTGGCTGTAAAAAAACACCAGTGTCTGAGGCGTCTAAATTTATACTCCATTGCACAAGGGTGTCGCTTTCCCCCCAAAAAAGTATAGATCTATTGTTAGCTCGTAGATGGGTTCTTTTTGGCAAGCGACGCCGTCCTACAATAAATTTAAGCTTAAAAGCGACAAGGACTCAGACTCGACTCTCCCTGAGCGTCAGAGTCAGTCATGGGGCACTAATGAGTCAGTCTCACAGTTGAATCATAGCCTCGGTTGTTACGTTCGGGTGAACAGCTGCACGGATCTGACTCGGCTCTCACGTAATGTGTTTAGTTGCTTTTCAGGTGGCATTCTGCTTGGTCTCTCTCTCCATGCAGAAAGAATGTAACCGGTTGTTTTCTTGGGATATTATCTTATGTGTCATCAGAAACTATTCTATTACTCTACTATATGGCAGTAGATGGCAGTGTTTTTATTGTATTTTTATTGACCTTTATTTAACCAGGAGTAAAAAGTCTGAATGAGATTTTAAAAAATCGTATTTTCCAAGGGAGCCATGGGACACAACAGACAGCAGTGCAGTTAGCAGAGTTTTTGTTTAACCACTTAAAGCCTATATACTGTGTTTAACAGAGTCCCCCAGGGGTCTGTTCTGTACTAGGACCCCTCCTTTTCACCAAATGTAGCTGATCTACAAGCTCACAGCACATCACATTGCAACACATTGTGAGTTTGTAGATCGATTGATTTTTTCCCCGGATGTTCGCCTATTTTAACAGTACAGTATGTTCTCCTATTATATTATAATATGCCCAGAATAGGGACTCTGGGGTTCATGTGGTTAAGATTAGTTTAGATTAAAAATGATAATAAATACTTTTGACCGTTGAGTGAAGTCAACATTTGAGTTGACTCTACACTTAACAGCATAGATTTTGTTTGCAAAATGCTTATACTGTACATTTTAGAGACTGCATCCATCCTAACTGGGTGCTATTAATGCAGCGCCCGGGGAGAAGTTAGGCGGGTAAGTGTCGAGCTCAGGGACAATTGTCTTGGACACATACAGGTAAACTGGGTGGACCAGGGGGGGCGAACAGGGGACCTTCTGATTCACTAGCCATTCAGCTATGACCAGTAGGAAGTCCAAAGCATAACTCTGTGGCTGCAGAAAGACCCATTAAAATAGAATCGCCCATAGCTCGGAAGGACTATTAATATTGCAGCCCTCAATTACAGAATGAGTGATGTGGGAATTGAGGCTGACCCAGATGCGTCTATGAATGAGTGAAGGATGTGTGAGTGATGTGTCTCACAGAGGATGGACTCTTTAAGCACAAGGAGTTGATTTCATAGTCTCTGCTTTCAGGACACTTAATAGATGACCCCAAAAAGGGACAATATTTAATCTTACATGACATGACAGTAAGACACACACACGGTATTGTACATCACTGTCACGATTACAAACATCGTGTACAACATATTTTGACATATTTTTGACATATTTTGACAAAGAGGTATAGGTGTAGAGGGAAAAAAGAGCTGACCAAGTAAAAAAAAAAAAGTTTCATCTGAAACAAAATGTTATACAATATAGTGGGGGTCCCTGCTTCATCTCTCTCTCAGCTAGGGGGTCCTTGGGCTGAAAACGTCGAAGACCCCTGCTTTAGTCTGCTGAGGTACAGAGTACATTTCTCTGTCTGGATGGAGGACTGAAGTAGAAGCATTTAAAATCAGCCACTAGGTCCTTTGTCTCTCTCCTCTCATCCTCCTCCTCCTTAACCTTCGTCGTCACGGCTGTAGGGGACTCGTCGTCATCGCCTCAGGGGGCTTACATGTGCCATTGTCCTTTGCTTGTTGGACACACGCCCATTGTAAACAACATAACAAACACCAACTCAAACAATGCACTGTTCTGTCTGCTGTTTTGGCGTATTTGTTTTTAAAGCCAGGAGTGGATGAACCGCTTGAGCCTGGCTTGTATACTTCATGGTACCACAAATAGCGGAAATAGCCGATCTACAAGCTCAGCAACGTGACGCATCGCGATGTGTTGTGAGCTTGTAAATAAGATTGGCTATTTTCGCTACCAAAAAAAATCTAATAAAGGAATAGATGTAATTGTAATTATGTTAGTAGCATGCCAGGCAGGACAGGTCCAACCAACAGCAAGATGGCAGACAGGGCAGATGCCAGGATGCTGACAGAGAAGTGAGAGTTACACTGAGAAGTGAGAGCTGTGAGAAACGACAACTTCTTTTTACGTTTGCTGTCCTTTTGAAGAGAGAGTGAAGGAAGGCAGTGGCTGGGTGTGTGGTGGTGTGTTTCTGTGGGTGGAGGGTGGAGGAGTATTTCCTGTTGAAACACGGGTGGGGGATGGGGGGGGGATAAGAGGCCCAGTTGATGCAGACTTCCACCTGCTTGTAGCTGGTGAAGCCTTTTGTTCAGGTGCTAGAAACAGTGTGGCATTTGTGTGGCATAAAGCAGTGGTTCTCATATAATTGTGTGGCCCCCATCAGAATCTTTTTTTGCCAGGGACCCCCCCACACAAGACTTGTGTGGGGGGGGTCCCACACTTGTGAGCTTGTAGATGGGCTGTTTCCAAATAGCCGATGTATATACTGTAGGTGGTTAAACAGATTTTGATGCAATTAACAAATTGTGCTGAGAACCACCTCAAGGACCCCTGGGGGTCCGCCCGGACCCCTCTTTGAGAACCACGGGCATAAATCACTGGAGAGAGTACATGTCCTTTATCAATAGCTTCTGCGGTTGATGCCAGTGGTTTAAAGTAACTAAGTATGTTGATGTATTTTTACTTTACTGGAGTATTTCCAATTTTCAATACTTTTACTTCTACTCCACTACATCTCAGAGGCAAATATTATACTTTTACTCCACTACAATGATTTAAAAATGTTAATTACTAGTTAGTTACTTTGTAGATTTAGATATTTTTTTACAAAACATACATACCACTTCAGCCCTATATATACTTTGGCTATTTGAAAATAGCCGATCTACAAGCTCACAACGTGTCACGATGTGACACGTTGTGAGCTTGTAGATCTGCTATTTTCAAAGGATTTTATACATGTGGAAACTTACTAAATTTAGACATTCTGCATAATGAGTACTTTTACTTTTGGTACTCCAAGTATATTTTGATGCCAATACGTTTGTACTTTATCAAGTAAAGTACATTTTGAATGCCAGACCTTTACTTGTAACAGAGTATTTCTACGTGGTGGTATTGCTACTTTTACCAAAGTAAAAAATGTGAGAACTTCTTCCACCACTGGTTGATGCCATGATGTCACCTGGACGTGTTCATCATCTTCTACCATTTTCATTCTGGCTTTGAAGTTTATTTTATAAAACTAAAATTCACACTCAGTCCATTTCCTAGAAATGATGGCTCTGTCTTTGTGCCTCCTTTGTCTTTCTTCTCTCTCAATTGAGGGCTTTAGAGAACCAGCTGTTTGTCTCTTTACCCAGGGACCCAATTAGTCAAAGCCCTTCTATAGGCGCCCCAATTATCAAATGTTGAGGGGAAAGGGTGGGGGAGGGGGTACATACAGGATATAATGGTAAGAATAAGAAAACCTACTTCTTGGCTAAGAGGCTTCTTGAAAACCTGAAGGATCTCTGTTGCTTTGCACTCTATTTCTCTCCTCTCTGAGGGCTGTGTTTATAATGTGTACCTGAACCATCACTAGAACCACTGCTCAGATCTCACAGGCACCACCCCAAAGTAACACCCCGTACTAGTACCCAAAGTAACACCCCGTACTACCACCCCAAAGTACCACCCTAAAGTACCACCCTAAAGCACCACCCTATAGTACCACCCTAAAGTACCACCCCAAAGCACCACCCCAAAGCACCACCCTATAGTACCACCCTATAGTACCACCCTAAAGTACCATCCCAAAGGGAACAACCAAACTGGTTCCAGACCAGCAGTCTGGATGGCAGACTGAAATAGAGCGAAGCGTTTAAAATATGCCACTAGGTCTTTGTCTTTTAATAGAACTCAAAGCCCCTGTGATTTTTCTCCTGCAAAGATTAAAATCTGTAGATTAAGAAGATGCAGTGATACTCTACAGCAGTGTTTTTCAACCTGTGGGTCTGGAGGACCCTCCGGGGGGTCCCCACGTGATTGTTTTTTTAAAATAAGAAAATGTAAAGAAAAAAGACCATTACCGCATCAAAAGTAATCAACAAACTTTACTATAAAAACTGGTCAAACATTGGCTAAAATAGTCAAATTATATAAGAAAGAGGCAACAATTGTGAATATAGTTCACAATATTTATCTGTGGAAAGTAAAGGCATTAGTTAAACATATTGTGAAAATAGCTGAACTACAAGCTCACAACACCTCGCGCTGCGAGGCATTTGGACAATTTGTTATTAAAAAGGTCTTAAAAGTCATTAAATTGTAACTTGTAGAAATGTGCATAGATACCCTACACCTATACTGTATGTTGCACATTAAGCTAATCATCTGGGGACACCCCCAACATCATTTGGGGACCCCCAGTTTGGGAACCAATGCTGTATCGTGTGTGTGTGTATGTGTGTGTCTGTCGTGTGTTTCTCTCTGACTGACTGATTCACCCACCCTCCTCACTGGAAGGAACTATTAAAAGCAGCCCTCTCCTGAGGCAGGAGGGATATGAAGGCTGATCCTTCACCTCTCCAACATCCTGTGCTTGTCACTCACTCTCTCATCCGGGGAGTCTTGACCTCAGCCTCCATTCAAACTGTATTGAGGCATTGTCCAAAAGCACTGTCCAATATATTGGACCCACAAATCGTAACGGCAGATTTTGTTTCCCCTCACAAACGTTCACAGCGCGTCGCATCGCGTTGTGAACTTTGAATTGTTGTGAATTTTGAATTCTGGACTTTTACTTGTAACAGAGTATTTTTATATTGCAGTATTGGTACTTTTACTTAAGTAAAGAATTTGAGTACTTTTTCCACCACTGGAAGGGAGAGAGGAGAGGAGAGGAGGGAGGAGGGGAGAGGAAGGGAGAGAGGAGAGGAGAGTGGTATTCAGTGGAGGTTATTGTGCTCTCGTGGGTCTATCATAATCATACACCCACGCAGCTGTTCCAATTAACCCTGCTGTGCTCGTCTCCACAACATCCTTTTGTGAGATGTTATCTGAGCACTGGTTTTATATCCTCCATGTTTTTGTGCTACTGTGCTACTGTGTGTGTGCGTGCGTGCGTGCGTGCGTGCGTGCGTCTGTCTGTCTGTCTGTCTGTCTGTCTGTCTGTCTGTCTGTCTGTCTGTCTGTCTGTCTGTCTGTCTGTCTGTCTGTCTGTCTGTGTGCCTGACAGCCAATGATGATGCCAGGCACGGAGAGGAAAGGGAAGGCTCCGTTCTGGTACAATGACATTGTCACATTGGATCAGTCAGTCAGTCAGCCTGGTGCAGAGCACACAGCCATGGGGACGATGACACTGCACTTGTGCTGTGAGCGAGCGACGGAAGAGGAGCCATGGTTTAGACCGCTTGTCAGAAGGAGCACGAGCTTGTAGATCGGCTGTTGTGAGCGTAGTATGTAAAAAAAAAAAGTTGTCCCCTCTTATCTGTTGCCCTACTTTTAGGTCGACTCTGAGGATGTTACTGTTAGTTATCCTTAATGGAAGACCTCTGTAAAATGTGAGTCTTACGCTGAATAATTCAGTGAGTGTGTGCGCGCGTGCGTGCATCCGTGCATGCATGCATACACAAAAAGGTGTGACGAATAGGCCGCAAAAAAAGCCAGTGTTTGAAATGTAAACAACACCTGATCCCTGCTGTGGTTCCTCTATTTGGGGGTAAACATGAACTCTGAACCCCATGCACACACAGCAGTTACCACTGTGCTCCATTTGCTTTCAGTCAGTCAGTTCAGTAGCAAGGTCAGTGGTGGGCTAACGAACATACTGTAACCTGTGCAGTGTGTAAGTACAAGCAGCAGATCCTGGGGGAGAGCACTATGTCATACTGGTGCACGCTCTGTTGTTTTTGCTTAAGTGTGGCGTAACCTAGTTCTTGTGATCTGATCTGTGTTGTTGCTGCCAGATGTAAGCAAGGCAGTTCAGGTTGAGCGGGCAGCCTTAGGCAAGGGCATGAGAGGAGAGGAGTCTGCTTGATTTATACTTAGAGCACCGGAAATAGCCGATCCACAAGCTCACAACGCGTTGCGTGAGCTTGTAGATCGGCTATTCTTGGCACGCAACTGAGAATAAACAGTCTCACAGTCTCACAGCTCTGATACCGTACCTTACCTTTGGTTTGATAGGCCATGTGTGTGGGCGGGTGTGTGTGAGTTTGGTGAGAGAGAGAGGCAGAGAGAGAGAGACTCAGTTAAATATTCATTGCTCAATATTTCAGAAAGTGTAGCTTTAGTTATACACACATCGACAGTCGAACCGGTTTAATTCAGACATTTTCATGGAACATTTAACAAATATCAAATCATAATTTGCTCTTTTGTGTCCTAAGATCGTTTAGAACTATTTGCCAGCTATATTGTTTTATCAGTTAGCGTTACGTATTTAAATGTGCTAAACCTATAAAGAAAGAAAGAAAGAATTTTCAGCATCGCGATATGGTGTGATAATTAATCTTATACACCAGGGAGAAATCTATTTTAAGTCATCTAGCAGTGGTGGTGATAAGTGCTATTTAAATGAGAGGGTGCCCTGTTTAAGAGTGGATCAGTGTGTAAATAGCTTCACGTGTGTGTGTGTGTGTGTGTGTGTGTGCGTGGTGCGTGCGTGCGTGCGTGTGTGCGTGCGTGCGTGCGTGCCGTGCGTGCGTGCGTGCGTCTGTGCGTGCGTCTGTGCGTGCGTGCGTGCATGCTCGCGCAGCAGTAACATCTGATATGTATACCTTTTCTAATATTCTTACTTGAACACGTAAAGACAGTGGTGGAAGAAGTACAATAGAAAATAACGCAACAGTATTAACAGCTATTATTTATCAAATAAAATAAAAAATAACTAATTTCTGATCTCTACAATCCTTTTTTTCCCCTCTTCATATGAACATACAGGTCAGCTTGCGTAGTAAGGTAAAATATAAAACAATTCTCATGTCGTCAGCATTTCCTCAGTCCTATAGTCCCAGTCCTATAGTCCCAAGAACCCAGAATAAACAACACCATGTTTGTGACTTTTTCATTTATGGTTAGTAGCAAGAGTAACTTGATTACCTTAAGAATATGACAATAAAATGACTTAGGGACTTAAATTCTTAGGAACTTTTATTGTATCCTGATCCTGTTTGTTGAACTTGCACAGACATGGACAAATCTGCAAGAGATTAGGCAACTCCATGCTTGTTGGTCATTTTACTGGAAATAAAGATCAGGTTTTCAGCCAATGTAAACATGACAAACATAACAGTATTATTTCCCTAGTACAGACAACGATGTTATCCCAGTGCATGGTGCAGTGGGGTCGTTCTTCATGTACAGTTTGGTTTCACACGAATGCAGATCCAACTTTGATTCACAATGATTAGGAAATCCAGATAGTATTGAATACCTGTAATCACAGAGTTAAAGGTAGGTTAAGTGATATTTTTGGGGTTAAAACGAAAAGCAGTTTGTTAAAAAAGGTTAAAGCTCTATATTATTACAGTAATCATTGCTATAGAGTGTTTGTTCAGATTTGTTTTAAACAGAAAATACATTTTCAGGTGGCTTGCCTATTTCAGCCAAATGGGAGAGAGTACCCATTTATCAGATTCATTTTTATAGTTGTTCCAGTTCCAAATTTCTCTCAGTCTGCTCATTTCATTGTGTCATCACTTCCAATTTCACGTGTTTACACTGTATCCTGTATGAGTTCTCTCTCCTGATTGGATCAAATTGGTATCCCAATGCATTCTCTGTTTACTAAAGAGCTGGAGAGACAGTGACACCCCTGTTACTGAACAAACACTGTGAGAATAGAGAGCTATGGCTTCTCACTTTAAGTGAATCAATTACCTTTAACTGGTGGTACTTACACAGCACAGCACCTTATACCATCGTCGAAGCAGCTACAGTACAGGCACTGACTGGTCATCCATGTGGAGCCTACTGCATGCCATCCATCCTCTCTTCCTCTCATCCTCTCTATGATCCATCCATCATAACAATGAGTGCTAGTACTACCTATGGATACATATTATAGGGAAATTAACTCTCTGTTAGTGTGTGTGTGTGTGTGTGTGTGTGTGTGTGTGTGTGTGTGTGTGTGTGTGTGTGTGTGTGTGTGTGTGTGTGTGTGTGTGTGTGTGTGTGTGTGTGTGTGTGTGTGTGTGTGTGTGTGTGTGTGTGACTGGTCGTGTGTAATCTTTTTTTACTTACACATAACAGTACAGCTAGAACCAAGGGTTTCTTCACAGCAAAAATAAAAAGAGAGAGTTTGAGTAAGTTTAAATGTGCTGGCTTTAATGAATCTGGATGTATTTATTTGCGTCCTCTTTACCTTATGTTATGCTGAAATTGTTAATCAGAATGCACACTGACAACATTGGTGTGCGTAATACATAATAAATAGATCATAATACAAAATAAAAAAACATCTTTAGTCATCTTTCATTAGATAAACTACAACTAAAAATGACTATATTTACATGTATCCAAGTAAAACAAAACTCACCATGGTGGCAGCTGAGTGGGACCAATAGTTGTCTTCTTATGTGAATATGTTGTGCTTGATGTGAGCTTGCCTCTGTTTTATTAACTAGTGAGTCCTTACGGACTTTGGAATCAAATAAAGGGAGGGGGGCTGTTACCGTAAATCTTCAATGAAACTCAGAGTCATTTCCAAAAAAAGAGTGAGGTCACCGAATATGATGAAACAATCAGGTTTAATGGGAGCTCCCATGAGTCCTTGTTTAGACACAGGGCCATGAATAGGCCAAATAGACTTAAATAACCCAAAGAGACAGAAACCTGTCCTCACAGAGGGGGCTCGCATGAAGCTGTCTAATAGCACATTACAGCCGGAATAAAGGCTTACATTTTAGTGAAATATTATACATTTTAGTACTTTACCATTATAGGACTCATACTATGTCCATGTGTCATGTAGTTGTAGAGAGCGAATATAATGGTCATTTCAATTTATGTTACATTTATTGTGTTAAATGTAGTATCATGTCATTACCAAGCTATTATGTATCAAATCAAGTGAAAAATAACACATTTCTGATCTCTACAATCCTTTTTTTATTTTCTTCACATGAACATAGCTTGCGTAGTAAGGTAAAATACAAAACAATTCTCATGTCATCAGCATTTCAAGTTGTCTCATTGGCTAGTCAGTCCTATAGTCCCAAGAAAAAGGACGGGCACCCAGAGTAAGCATCACCATGTTTGTGACTTTTTCATTCATGGTTAATAGCAAGAGTAACTTGATTACGTTAAGAATATAACAATACTATGACTTAGGGACTTAATTTAGTTGTTACGAACTTTTATTGTATCCTGATCCCGTTTGCTGAACTTGCACAGACGTGGACAAATCTGCAAGAGATTAGGCAACTATGCTTGTTGGTCATTTTACTGGAAATAAAGATCAGGTTTTCAGCCAATGTAAACATGACAAACATAACAGTATTATTTCCCTACTCCAAACAACCTTGTTACACCGGTGCATGGTGCAGTGGGGTCGTTCTTCATGTACAGTTTGGTTTTACACTCATTCAGATCCAACTTTGACACACAATGATCAGGAAATCCACCTAGTGTTGCATACCTGTAATCACAGAGTTAAAGGTAGGGTAAGTGGTATTTTTTGGGTTAAAATGAAAAGCAGTTTGTTAAAAAAGGTTAAAGCTCTATATTCTGATAGTAATCATTGCTATAGAGTGTTTGTTCAGATTTGTTGTAAACAGAAAATACATTTTCAGGTGGCTTGCCTATTTCAGCCAAACAGGAGAGAGTACCCATTTATCAGCTTCAATTCTATAGTGTTCCAGTTCCAATTTTGTCTTCTCATTATATTGTGTCAGCACTTCCAATTTCACGTGTTTACCCTGTATCCTGTATGAGTTCTCCCTCCTGATTCGATCAAATTGGTATCCCAATGCATTTTCTGTTTACTAAAGAGCTGGCAAGACAGGGACACCCCTGTTACTGAACAAACACTCTATATAGCAATGATTACTATCAGAATATAGAAATATTTAACGCCTATTTTATTTAACATTAGAAAATGTAATGGCTTCTCACATCACAAGTGAATCAATTGCCTTTAACTGGTGGTACTTACGCGTAACAGCACTGTGCACCATCCTTCCCGCAGACACAGTCCAGGCACTGACTGGTCCTCCATTCGGAGCCTACTGCATGCCATGTTCCATCCACCTCATCATGACAATGAGTGCTACCTATGGATACGTAATAAATGCAAATCAACTCTCTCTCTCTCTAGTGTGTGTGTGTGTGTGTGTGTGTGTGTGTGTGTGTGTGTGTGTGTGTGTGTGTGTGTGTGTGTGTGTGTGTGTGTGCGTGTGCGTGTGCGTGTGTGCGTGTGTGTGTGCGCGTGTTATCTTTTTTACTTTGTTACAGAATACAATTGTAGTGGCAGCAGTGGCTGTTATGTTGGTTTTACCTTCCTTCATGGGCTTTCCAAAGCATGCAGCATGTATCACTGAAGGCAGGGCACATGACAGTAAAGCTAGAAGAACCAAGTATTTCTTCACAGAAAAAAGAAAAATACAGTTTTAATAAACTGACTTTGATGAATCAGGATATTGTGTATAAATAGATCATAATAGATCATGTAGTTATCTTTCATTAGATAAACTACAACAAAAAAATACTATATTTATATGTATCTAAGTAAAACAAAACTCACCATGGTGGCAGCTGAATGGGACCAATGGTTGTCTCCTTACGTGAATATGTTGTACTCGATGTGTACTTGCCTCTGGTTTATAACTAGTGAACCTTACAGACTTTGGAATTAAATAAAGGGAGGGGGGCTGTTACCGTAAATCTTCAATGAAACTCAGAGTCATTTCCAAAAAAGAGAAATGGGCTTTGGACTCGTCCTAAGTCCATATGTCATGTAAGCGAATATAATGGCAATTTACTTTACATTTATTGTGTTCATTGTAGTAGCATGTCATTACCAAGCTATTATTAAGTTAAACAATTGCTTATTTATGATCTCTACAATACCTTTTTTCTTTTTATTTGTATGATTGTTTTCATATGAACATACTTGGGTAGTACAGTCAAATACAATATATCTAATTTCCTCTCCCTTTCCTGATCATTCTAGAGACTAAGAAATACTACAGTATATAAGAAATCTCTTCCCTTAATGCTCTGAGTTTGACCCTTGACCCCATTTTCATCTCTTTTTTTTGGCTTATAATATTATGTTCTGTTTCTCCCATTTGTTTTACTCATGGTAAATAGCTCTAATAAAAGCATGTTGAAAATAGAAATGAAATGTTTTATCGCTCCACATTTATCATTCTGTAGGATGTGAAGTGGTATGTGGGTACGTGTGTGCGTGCGCGTTTGTGCTTGCTTGCGTGTGTGTGTGTGTGTGATACTGTGTAATGCATAGTGGTAATGTTCTTTTTGTCGCGTTCTCCCAGGTTGGCCCAGCAGTACGCCCAGCAGTACGCCCAACAGTACGCCCAGCAGTACGCCCAGCAGTACGTTTACCCGCAGACGTTCCTCCAGCCCAGCCTGATGCTACAGTCCCAGCTCAGCCCCGCCGCGGCAGCGACGGCGCTCGCCTCCCCCTACAGTGTGGACTATAGCTCTGCCTACAGCCAATACGCCGGCATGGTGGCGGAACAGCAGCAGCAGCAGCAGCAGTACCCGTACTCCCCCTCGCCGTCGCCCTCTGCTGGCTACATCAGCTACAGCTTCTCCCCCGCCACCCCGGGACCCACTGTCGCGGCGCCCCCGACCCCTCCGACCCCCGTCCACCACGCTTCCCTGGCTCAGCTCAGCGCCGCCTCTGCACCGCCCCCCGCCGCCTACCTCCACTACCCTCTGCAGCACCAGCCCGACCGCATGCAGTGAGTGAGCCCCCCCCCGCCCTCGTAAAAGCCAGCGGGTTGCGGCTCGGTGACTTGATCAAAATGGAACTGTGGCGCCATGACCTGTGACATCATCTGAATGAGACAGTTTAAATCCGGGAGAGAGTGTTACATAATCAAAGGGCTTTTAGAAAGCACTCTCATTCCTGTTTTTTTTTCTTTTAAATATACAGTATACAGTATGTTGTTGTGGTAGATATTAACCACATAAAACCTGGCGTCCCTATTTTGGGCAAGTTATTATAGGCCAAAATTCTCAAAAACAGCCTATAGGCCTATATACTTAATCTATGCCCTGTCGTACGCCGGTGTGGTGCAGCAAAAACAGCCAATCTACAAGCTCACAACATGTCGCAATGCAACGCGCTGTGAGCTTGTAGATCAGCTAATTTCATCATACGACGATGCCAGGCTTAAGTGGTTAATGTGAACGATAGATCGCCGCCGTTGGATGCTTCTTTCATGAGCGGTGATAGACGTTGGAAGGTGAACAATTCAGAATTGTTTGGGGATCTCGCTGCTAGTCCCCGACCCTCCAAACTGAGAATGGGTTCAGAAGGCTGCCTGCTGGAGAGCGGGTGGATTCTATCTGTCTGACTTGATGCTGAAGTGAACGCTGGACTCCAGCCAAGCCGAGAGTCGGTTCTTCTTCCAGGAGCACAGATCCTATGACCCGTTCTTTAGGATCACCTTTCTAGCCATGGTCTTAGAATCCTCTGCGGTTCAATGTTTGTGTTTTTGTTATTTTACTATACCTGTACTTGTATCTTGAATGAACAAAAAACAACAAAACTAGAGAACATTTCTAGACATCTCTTTCTGACTGTCCAATCCCCCTTTACTCCTTTTTACGTACTGCTGGTAAGTTATTACATAATGATAATCACAGTTGAACTAAATATGCAATTATGATTATATACAGTAGAAGGACTAAATATGCAATTATGACGATATACAATAGAATGACCATGAATAAGGTAGGCAACACTGTAATGTTCTTTTTGTATTGTCACTCGTAGAGAAACTCTTCATTATATTTTACCCAAAAATCGTGGCGCAACCGACGGACTTCAAACTTGGGTTTGGTCCTGGAATATTTTGAATTGTGATACTTCATTACAATATAATTACAGATAAAAACCTGTTTTGTGTGTATGTGTATGCTGACAACTACACAAACAGAAGCACAATGTGGGCTTATATGCACAAACTGTGCATGCATTTCAGCGTGCGTGTGTGTGTGTGTGTGTGTGTGTGTGTGTGTGTGTGTGTGTGTGTGTGTGTGTGTGTGTGTGTGTGTGTGCGTGTGCGTGTGCGTGTGCGTGTGAGACAGAGAGAGATGCAGTACACCCCAGTGCCAGGATCTATTCAAGCCTATTGTGTTAGTGAGTTGTTCCATTGTCCGTCCCAGCTGCAGAAAAAAGAGAGCTGCTAATAGGAATCAAGCAGTTTATTTGTACCGCTATAGTTCTTTACAACAAAGCCATACAGTAAATGCAGACAGAATATGCAAAATAAAACATATTTCTAAGTAAATAAAGTGTTGCAATTGTTGTGTTTTAACGTGCATTATAAATGGACACAAATATAAATGTCCTGCCCCTGTGTGCATGCAGCGTACAGCAGACACACACCAGATATGTGCACTGCTGTTTAAAAAATTGGAGGTGCAGATTCCTTTTATGTGCAAATTTTGTACTGGCCAACAACAAAAAGTGGAAATGTTTTATTCATTCACTAAAGTTACTGTACATCTAACCACAGACAGTATCCTCACTCCTCAGTATCATGGTGTCAGGATACCAAATATTTGATTAATATTTAATTAAACACATTTTTGATTGGTACTCAAAAAGAATAAAGTATGCCACATTTTGTACTTGAATAGCAGAGCTACAAGCTCACATAATGACGCGTTGTGCGGCTATTTTCAAATAGCCTATGTATGTAGGGTTAGGGTTAAGTGGAGAAACTAATTTTGATGCTATATTTAAAAATCTGGCTGGGAATTTGAACCTCTGAGGGTCCCCGGACCCCACTTTGAGAACCACTGTCATAGAGGTCCGTTCCCGAGGCGCCTTCAAGCAGCAGTTAGTTAGACCATATCGCTTGTATAGAGAGATTTAAATTGAATTCATTAATTTGTTTATTATTTCTCCTACTTTAACTATTATTAAAGCAATTATTATGAGGCTATTATTATTACTATTTGTATCATCAAGAAGTATCATACCTTTTTAGTATTCATAATTTATTGTATTTGTGAAGTAATCCAGGGACTCATACTACATATGGTTCAGTAGGTGGCGGTATGCTCCTAAAAGCGAGGCAAATTGCCCTACGACATAGGTTTGTTTCAATTAGTTTTCCCCGGATCACTCAGCTCAAAACAAAACAGAATGCAGTTCACAAGTATGGGGCTCAGCCTATAATTGATTTGTTTTGAATGTTTAGTTTTTTCTCTTCTTTTTACCCCTGGGCACTGTGAGTGTTGTACATGGTCTGTGTAGATTTGTATAACCGGTGGGATTGTGTAGCGGGTGGGAAGTATGTACATCATCAGTGAGTACATCAAAAGTACTTTATTAAACAAGAACATGTATATTTCTGGTTAATTAAAAGTGCTATAGTTTTGGTCATCTAAAACTGAGAAATGACGGGTATGAAATTAAATGACATTACTAAGGCTAACTAAACATATCTCTGTTTCAGGGGTCATCGCCATGCTGGCTTGGTGGCCATTTTTGTCAAAATTATATTTTTGCGATTGGACATACAAATGAGCGGACAATAATATTACCAGAACAAGAAACACAAAGGTCTTGCCACAGACACACGGTGGGTGCAGAGCAAAATATGTTCCAACAAATGGTTTTAAACAATAACCAAAATTTCGGTTGTGTCATAATGAACCCTGATCATTAGTGGGTGTATCTGTAGATTCATTCTGTCAGAGGGAGAGGTGTTTGCAGAATATTTTCATATTTTGACCTGCTACTTCTCCCTTCAAATATGACCACAGAGCCCAAGACCTCCAGAGGGAGGAGCTTAATACATTTGAATATTACACACCTCCAGAGGGAGGAGCTTCACAAATTTGCATATTAAGCAAAGTTATTTAACCCTATGTCACCAAACGTATCATATATGATACACACATTACAGAGATTTTTTAATAAATCAGTGTAATCAACACGTGGACCAAGAACCTGTTGTATCATATCTGACACATCCCCACTTCCCCCTGGACCATACCATTTTCACTGCAGGTAGTTACAGAGCCTCAGGTGGTCTGACCCAAAATGGCTGCCATCAACTAAACAGGAGAGGTTGATGCACTACTAACAAACAATTATTTTTTAAGCAGTTCTGGTAAGTTTTCCTAGTATATCTTTACTAATATTTTGAAATAAGTGTTGGATAACTTGAATGCACTTATGAGCTCTCAAAATTTAGCATTTGAGTTTGTTTTTTTATGATGTCAAAAGTGTTTGTATCATATTTCCATATTGGAAATTGAACCTGTGGCCCTGGTTGCCGTGTGGCCCTATGCCAAAGAGGTGTCCAGCAACTATCTGCTGCCCTACGGCACCTCCACACATTTACACATGTTTCTTTTAGTGCTTTTAAGTGTAGTTTCTGGATGTTAGTGTTCAAAACATGCTTCTGAGTAAAGTACAGGAGGATTTGAACCCACGACCTTTGGATCATGTAAACAGTGACCTACCATGCAGCCTGCTCCTACCTTGTGCTCCTCCTGCTTTAACTAACAACAAACAACGATACAAACAAAATGTATCAATATATGCAGTTGAATTTATTTTAGTTTTTTATATTGTTGTTTGTTGTGCTGTTGCTTGTCTGGATTGTTTATGGAGCAGTTTGGAGCACAATGGAAACAAGCCTCTGGCTTTTTTGCGATGAATACACTTGCCTTGTGAGGTGTAACAAGTTCAATAGCTGGGAGGCATGCGTTAATCCGACAGACCTTTTCTCCGACTATGTGGCATCCGCGTGCGGTTAGGGTTAGGGTGCGGGTTTGGTTCGGGTTTACTGTGTAAAGACACTCATGATCCAAAGGTACTGGGTTCACATTTATTTTTTCTGGCATTTTTTCCCTGATTTATTCAAATCTGATCAATATAACATTCCTAAGTGGTTTGAAATTTGATTCTAATCAGATTTCTGAACACTCGTAGTCGTACACTGAAGCTTGATTCATACTTTGTCATACAACAGTGTCACTTGTCGAAAATAGCAGATCTACAAGCATCAGTATTGACGTGTATATACCTTTCTTTGGTTAAATATTATCCACAGACAAACTCACTTCACTTTTCAATATACTCCAATATTTTACGGCCTCTCCTCCGTTCGTTTTTGAGTGCTCGGATCTTTTCTTCTTTTTCAAATCATGTTTCCTGTTGATCCTAGAAGCACCAATCTACGTTTTTAACACACTTTTTTTTTTATCTCCTTTGAGCAGCTGGTTGATATTTCTTTCTCTAAAGCAGTGAGTTGTCTAGTAAAGGTTTATCATCTTCAAGTATGTCATCATTAGATGAGAATACATTCTGGTCCATTTAAAGGTATAGCTCTTGGGTTACTTCTTCCTCTCACAGTAGAACCATTGGTGGACTGCTGAGGGGATGGGGTCTTCTGATCCACAAGGACTTGTCTCATCAACAACAGCTTTGGCCTCGTCCTCTGAGCAGTAGTATGGGCTTTCACCAGATGACACACATGTGTTTTTGCAGTTCAATCCTCCAGCATCATCAGTCTGCTGGGAGACGAGGGCTTTCCAAAATGTGTGAGTGTTCTTGATCGTCTCGATGGCAAAGTCCTTGTCTTTGAATTCTCCATCAAAGGCGAACCGGTTCTCTGGTTTCCCATCTGGAACTTTGTACCTTGTGAACCAGTCGACCGTGGCCTCCAGGTAGCCAGGTTTCAGTCTTTGTACGTCATTAATGCTGTTCAAGCTGCTGGCTTCAGGGTCTTCTACGTTGATCGCAATGACTTTCCAGTCAGTCTCACCCTCATCAATCATGGCCAAAACACCAAGGACCTTCACCTTGATGACCTCGCCACGGGAACACACCTTCGTCCCGATCTCACAAACATCGATCGGGTCGTTGTCCCCACAGCAGCCAGTGTCTCCGTCTTTGTGTCCTGGATCTTCCCATGTCTGTGGTATGGCTCCATAGTTCCATATGTAGCCTTTATGTGGAAATATGTTGGCGACGTAACGCACTTGACCCTTCTTCACATCTTGCTTTATTGGGTTCAGAGGTTCTTTTGTAGCGATCTCCATCTTGGCATTAGTCCATCTTGGTACCTCAACTACCATGTTAAAGAGGTTCTGGCCTTCATCGGCATACATCGGTATGTCATGGAATGGTGAGATGTACTTGCCGTCAGCATCTTTGAAAAACAGACGGTAACTCAACGTATTGAGGTTTCCTCTCTCCTCGACTGCGAAGCTCATGTTTGATTTCAGGGTTGTTCTGCCCTTATATAGCCTACTTAAACTAAGCAAAACTACAATGAAAAAGAGCTTAACACCCACGCACATGTCTTACATGCCAGGTAGAAAACCTGAGTCCAGTACAGTCTATGACATCAGTACTATGACATCCTGTCGATGACATCAGGGCCCTCCATATATGGGGTTTTGTGAATTTATCAATACGTTTTGGAGATCCACTGATCCGACCGACTTCCCACTTGGTGCATCACTCCCTCGGGTCCTCAGCGATACGCGAGCCGAGTTTGAGGTTGATCGGTCAGGCGGTTCTCGAGATACTCATGGTGACACACAGACACGCACATACGTACTTACTTACAGACATCAATAATATATCAGTATTCGGTTACTGACCCACAGGCCTCATTAAAGTGAAGGTGGGGCCGCATGTGGGCCCCGGGCCGCCAGTTGCCCATGTATGCTCTAGCAACATATTGCACTGCAAACAGCCATGGCAGTTTTCACATGTTGTGAGTTCATAACATACCCACCCTCCCACTGATCCACTGATCAGGAGTTCCACACTGACCCACAGGGAAGCCACACACTTGTTTTGTTATATCCTTTTTTCTTCTTTTTTTTATAGTGTTAACTTTGAGTGTTGTTTCTTGGGTGTTTCTTCTTGTTGTGTGAGTTGTGTAAGTTTATCATGATGCTGCAGGAAAACTGTGGTCACTTCTAGCTTCCATCAGTTCAACATACACAGTGATGTTCATGAGAAAACGGAAGAATTTAATCAGATAAGATAAGATGAAGTTACACAACGGAGCTAGCAGAGGAGAGGCCATGATGCTGTGGTTTTGTGTGCGTGTGTGCGTGCATGTTAGTCCTTGGGCCAGACGAGATATCGCTACCACAAAGTTGGCAAAACCTTACCTATACTAAATTGTTTTTTGGGCCAATATAAGTAAATAAAAATATGATAGACTTTCCATAGGAGCAGCTTTTTATATTTTTTGACATGTTGTTATTTTTCTCTATAGGCGGATTTTCATTCATAGCCAACAACATATTAAAAGTTATATAACACACTTTTTGGACATCACACTATTCCTTTTTTTTTATAAATTAAACAAACCTGTGTCCAATTAAAGTAGTTGATGAAGTGGGTGTGGCCTATTTGGTGGTGGAGCAGTTTTTTCAGGAATCAAAGCTGAAGTAGTAGAGGCCCTAGGAGGGGTCCACGCGCGACTGCTTATTTTTTTTTCTAGTTTTGATTTTTGGCATCCATAGGACCTCTAATATTGGGATTTTGATGATCCCAAGAAAAAAAGTGGTCCCAAGTGTGTTTTTTTCAATGTTTTATTAACCCTATGAGACCTGCGGGATGGCTGGCTGGAACGCCGGCGAGACTGTCTTTCGGAGACTGTGGAACACTCAAATTTAGACGTACAACCTCAGGTTTCCAATGGGACCAACCTTGTCATGCTACCTTGTCGGGAAGGGGGCTAAATACCTAATGATTCAAAGTTAAGACAACATTTTGGCGAGGGAAAAACGACCATCACCATTTTCCAAATGGTCCCTTGAGCTGTCACCTCAATATATGTGAATGAAAATGGGTTACATGGATACCTACAAGCCTCTCCTGTACAGACATGCCAAATGTATGCCTATCTCATGCAGTTCTGGGCAAGAACCATGCAGTGTTTTGCATGCAGTACAAATATGTAATTTCTGCCTATTGTAAAAAGTAGACCACTTCTAGGAGAGGAGACTGCATCTATAGCTGTATGAGACCACTGTACTGTATCTAGAAACCACTGTACTGTATCTAGACCACCCCACTGTATCTATTGCTATATGAGACCACTTTAATGTATCTAGAGACCACTTTATTGTATATATACCACCGCACCGTATCTATTGCTATATGAGACCACTTTACTGTATCTAGAGACCACTGTATTGTATATATACCACTGTACTGCATCTATTGCTACATGAGACCACTGTACTGCATATATGAGACCACTGTATTGCATCTAGACCACTGTGCTGCATCTATATCCCACTGTACTGAATCTATAAACCACTGTGCTGCATCCAATCCCACTGTACTGAATCTATAAACTACTGTACTGCATGTATAGACCATTGTACTGCATTTATAGACCACATACATTGACCACTGTACTGTATCTATAGACCACTATACTGCATCTCAACTCAACACAGCTTTAAACATGTATATATAAAGCACATTTAACATGACTATGTCGCCACAAAGGCTCGGTAGATGCAGTACAGTGATCTACAGATGCACTAGAGTGATCTACAGATGCACTACAGTGGTCTACAGATGCAGTAGAGTGGTCTACAGATGCAGTAAAGGGGTCTACAGATGCACTAGAGTGGTCTACAGATGCAGTAGAGGGGTCTACAGATGCACTACAGTGGTCTACAGATGCAGTAGAGGGGTCTACAGATGCACTAGAGTGGTCTACAGATGCAGTAGAGTGGTCTACAGATGCACTACAGTGGTCTACAGATGCAGTAGAGTGGTCTACAGATGCAGTAGAGGGGTCTACAGATGCAGTAGAGTGGTCTACAGATGCACTACAGTGGTCTACAGATGCAGTAGAGTGGTCTACAGATGCAGTAGAGGGGTCTACAGATGCAGTAGAGTGGTCTACAGATGCAGTAGAGGGGTCTACAGATGCAGTAGAGTGGTCTACAGATGCACTACAGTGGTCTACAGATGCAGTATAGGGGTCTACAGATGCAGTATAGGGGTCTACAGATGCAGTAGAGGGGTCTACAGATGCAGTAGAGGGGTCTACAGATGCAGTATAGTGGTCTACAGATGCAGTAGAGTGGTCTACAGATGCACTAGAGTGGTCTACAGATGCACTAGAGTGGTCTACAGATGCACTAGAGTGGTCTACAGATGCAGTAGAGGGGTCTACAGATGCAGTATCAGTGTCCAGAGATGTCTACAGATCAAGACAGTAGTCTACAGACATACTAGAGGGGTCTACAGACACACTAGAGGGGTCTACAGATCACGACAGGGGTCTACAGATGCACTACATGGTCTACACAGATGCACTACAGTGGTCTATCGATACAGTACAGCAGTCTATAGATACAGTAGCTAGTCTATAGATGCAGTACAGTGGTCTTTAGATGCAGTACAATGGTCTATATATGCAGTACAGTGGTTTATAGATTCAGTACAGTGGGATATAGATGCAGCACAGTGGTCTAGATGCAATACAGTGGTCTCATATAGCTATAGATGCAGTACAGTGGTATATATACACAATACAGTGGTCTCTAGATACAGTAAAGTGGTCTCAGATAGCAATAGATACAGTGTGGTGGTCTGCACTAGAGTGATCTACAGATGCAGTAGAGGGGTCTACAGATGCACTACAGTGGTCTACAGATGCAGTAGAGTGGTCTACAGATGCAGTAGAGGGGTCTACAGATGCACTACAGTGGTCTACAGATGCAGTAGAGTGGTCTACAGA
Organism: Gymnoscopelus microlampas; assembly: GCF_963454915.1. Classification (NCBI taxonomy): domain Eukaryota; kingdom Metazoa; phylum Chordata; class Actinopteri; order Myctophiformes; family Myctophidae; genus Gymnoscopelus; species Gymnoscopelus microlampas. The sequence continues at coordinate 11,583,734 of NC_139947.1, read as the reverse complement.
TGCAGTAGAGGGGTCTACAGATGCAGTAGAGTGGTCTACAGATGCACTAGAGTGGTCTACAGATGCACTAGAGTGGTCTACAGATGCACTACAGTGGTCTACAGATGCACTAGAGTGGTCTACAGATGCAGTAGAGTGGTCTACAGATGCACTACAGTGGTCTACAGATGCAGTAGAGTGGTCTACAGACCACTTCCAATATATTCAGTACAGTACAGTGGTTTCTAGATACAGTACAGTGGTCTCATACAGCTATAGATGCAGTCTCCTCTCCTAGAAGTGGTCTCCTTTTTACAATAGGCAGAAATTATATATTTGTACTGAATGCAAAACACTGCATGGTTCTTGCCCAGAACTGCATGACCATCTTGGATGGCATCTTGAAAATTATGCCTTTCTGCTAAGTATATTTTCCTGGATATTTGGGATGTTCTCAAGCATGCCTAAAGGTACCAGAATCTATTGAAAACCCTTTTGTATCAATGTTTAGGGAGGTTTAGTGGTACTCTTTCTTATATGCCTATTGACCGGTCTATTTCTCATAAAAAGTGCTTGTTTAAGATAAGGCTGAAAATTACCACCCCAGAATGAAATACTATGGGTAAATTATACATTTCCTGAATCCTTAGGGTCATGTCAGTATTCCAGTTGTTGTGTTTTGTGTCTCTGATGTTTCTTGATGCCACAGAACTAAAAGAAAATATATGGTTTAGGCGGAAATTGTGAGAAAAAAAAGGTTATTAAAGGTTTGAAGAGCTCCAGTGACCATTGTACTTATCATACATAGTCACCAAAGGACTCGAATGAAAGCTCAAAGTGTCCCCTTAAAAATGATACCAAACATAAAATATAAAACATTGTAATATGCCCTGAACGTGAGCCAATACGAAGATATGCACATGTGTCTAAAATGCAATTTTTCAATGGGGGGTGGTAACTTTAGCAGCTGATAACCCCAATTTAGCTGGGCCTCAGGAAGGTCTATCATACAAAAATAATATCTAGGGATGTATAGGAATAAAAAAATCCCAACTAGAATTTGCCATCCCAGGTGGTAGCGATATGTGAGATTTTGGGGTTTGGCCCAAGGACTATGTGTGTGCATGTGTGTGTCTGTGTGTGTCTGTGCGTGCGTGCGGTGCGTGCGTGCGTGCGTGCGTGTGTGTGCTTGTGCACAGGTGAGGTTGAGTTGTTTTGCTCTTATTAGTGCCCAAAGTGTGAAAAGTCATACGTGATATAAAATCTGGTCCGGGGCATACCAGGGGTCCAAAGGAACCCTTACAGGTCTGTAACTCTGAGAGTGTACAAATGGAACCGAATGGACCCAATGGACCCTTTACGAGTCCATTTGGTTCCATTTGTACACTCTCAGAGTTACATTAACACTGAGAATTTTAAATTGTAGATTGTGTGTTCCAGTATATTATAGTTAAGTGAATCTCAATCTTTTTAACTTCAAGGAGATTAGACCACAGATCCCCATTTGATATATTTTTTAATCACTGAGACCCAGTGGGATCTACACTGGAAACTTCTCAGTGTTCATTTAACTTGTGTACAGAGCCATAGGGGTCCATTTGGTCACGCTCATGTCCATGGAAGCTTGAGTCTCCATACACCAGGCTGTGACCATTTCGTAGTCTCTGTATTATTGCCTGAGGCATGGCATTCTACTTTGCCTACTAATCAGACCAGTTTGCTACCTGTTTCATAAGCCTATAGTAGGCTACATGTGGATTTGTCCAGTTTATTTTGGCTGTTTATTCTTGTTTTGACCCCTGCCTGTTACCTGGAATGATCTCTGCTCCCTTTTGTATCTTAGCTTGTTGGGACCAGGGGTGGATTACCTAACGGACCTGCTGGGCCCCAGGAGCCCAAGAGCTCGGGGGGTCCCTAAAACATGAGAGGGGGGTGCCAAATTCAGCTATATAGAGAGAGGCACATGAATAAAAGAAATGCCACACTTCTCTTTTCTTCAGTGTGTTGAGCATTGGACCATATCAAATACCTGCAAGAAGACTTGAAGTCATAAAGGTACAAATGTGCGTGTGTGTGTGTGTGTGTGTGTGTGTGTGTGTGTGTGTGTGTGTGTGTGTGTGTGTGTGTGTGTGTGTGTGTGTGTGTGTGTGTGTGTGTGTGTGTGTGTGTGTGTGTGTGGTTGCACACACAGATGCACGCATGCACACACACCATTCCTGCTTTTCTTTGTTGTTTATTACAATCAGATCTGATTGTCTGTGTGTGTGTGTGTGTGTGTGTGTGTGTGTGTGTGTGTGTGTGTGTGTGTGTGTGTGTGTGTGTGTGTGTGTGTGTGTGTGTGTGTGTGTGTGTGTGTGTGTGTGTGTGTGTGTGTGTGTGTGTGTGTGTGTGTGTGTGTGTGTGTGTGTGTGTGTGTGTGTGTGTGTGTGTGTGCGCGCGCGTGCGTGCGTGCGAGTGGGTGTGTGTGTGTGTGTGTGTGTGTGTGTGTGTGTGTGTGTGTGTGTGTGTGTGTGTGTGTGTGTGTGTGTGTGTGTGTGTGTGTGTGTGTGTGTGTGTGTGTGTGTGTGTGTGTGTGTGTGTGTGTGTGTGTGTGCGTGCGATGCGTGCATGTGTGAGTGCACGCGTCGTGTGTGTATGAGTGTGTAACCTATCCCACATTTCGGAGACATGAATCTATTGAATCTATTATACTGTTTGTACTTCAGTAACCAGCAGCTTTTCTGTCCAGAACTTGGTTGGTAGTTTCTACCAGACAGTGTGGCTGGGTTTGACCGACAGTGAGGACGGGCAATTTAAGTGGGTGAATGGAACGCAGCTGACCACACCAACGTAAGAATCAACATCTTCATTTTTGTTTTTACCTTCATTCTTTTCTTGTTCATTACAAAAATATTTAAAGTACAGATATTTATTTCCTCCCTGCTACATTTAACTAAATATTAAATGTTGTAATAAAATGCTAAACTACTGTTACTAAGATATTGTTTGCATCTAATATCTAGATTCTAGATATTAGATGCAAACAAAACAATATCTAGAACAATGGTTTTCAAAGTGGGGTGCAGAAAATGAGGAACAGGTTAAACACTTTAACCTGTTAAAGAACATTTTATTTTTGGCCATAAAAATAGCAGATGAAACAGGCCAAATCTTGACAAATGTAGACAAATCTTTTCTCATCCCCAGTCACAAAACATTTTGTGCAGAGAAATACAAATCACATTGGTGGTCCATGATATGAAAATGTTTGAGAACCACTGATCATTTGAGGTAATTTAGACCAGTGGTTCTCAACCTTCTCTGGATCAGGGCCCACTTGAAAATCTAAAAAGCGCTCGCGGCCCACCCATCTGACCACTTAACACGCGGGTGGGCCGCGTTCATTTTCATAGCATGTTATGATCAATCAATTGATTTTGTTCTGGCAAACTCAAATATTATACTTTAAGTTAATATTTAGTATCACAATGAAAACTCACGTTTCAAGGTTTTAAAGAAACATAATATATATGTTTTAATATTAATGTTAAATAATCATTCAAATCTTTACCACTGATTTAGAGGAAACTAAATAAACAAATCTCTTTAGTGAATGAAATGTTCCTACTTCTCCAGGTACTGGCGTCCTGGTGAACCTGACAACAGATGGGATGATACGCCTCCTCATACACAAGATTGTGTTTAGTAATGAGGCTATCCCCAGAGGATGGACTGACTGACACATACTGTACTGTTCGAAAACTTTCCACTGGATCTGTGAAAAAGTCACCTGCTGAAATCACCTTTCACAATTTAGATGGAAAGTGAAAAATGCTCTTTGGGAGCTTTCAACCCACCCTCAGATTTGAAACCCCTGAGTTATCATTTGAGCCACACTAACATAGGAGATGCGAACGGGAATGTAATACTTAACTCGCTTTTCACAAATTAGATGGAGAGTGAAAAATGTTCTTCTGGAGTTTTGAACCCAGAGTATTCAGATTATGAACCCCTGATTTATCATTTGAGCCATGGTTTGTACTCCTGACTCATGTGCCATGCTAGCATGCATCATGCAATTGAGAATGTAATAATTAACTAAGAATGTGATACTTAACCCACCTTTTAGAATTTAGATGGAGAGTGAAAACGTTTTTTAGGAGTTTTGAACCTTTAACCAACGGTTCATAAATCACTGATTTATCTCAATCAAATAAGGTCTAGTTTTCTCAATCAAAAAAATGTCACTACAAAGTACTACCAATCAACTCTAAATTGCCTGAAACGTACTCCTAACAGGTTTTCGGGGGGACGATTTTGGCCTCCACACTTAGTGATTTTTTCGGATTTAACTTTCGTTTCGGTAGTGACCAACTTTCGTTTCGGTAGTGACCCAATGGTGAATTTACTAAGTCCAGAGCTCGATGAATGTTAGGGACCAAACAAAATGTCACTACAAAGTACTACCAATCAACTCTAAATTGCCTGAAACGTACTCCTAACAGGTTTTCGGGGGGACGATTTTGGCCTCCACACACTTAGTGATTTTTTCGGATTTAACTTTCGTTTCGGTAGTGACCAACTTTCGTTTCGGTAGTGACCCAATGGTGAATTGACTAAGTCCAGAGCTCGATGAATGTTAGGGACCAAAAAAAATGTCACTACAAAGTACTACCAACAAGTAAGACGCGCGAATGCTGGAAGCGAAAGCAGCTCGAAAATAACAATAAGAAGAATAGAAAGGAATGAGCAATTAGTTGCCATCCGGCCTGAAATATGCACAAATGACATGGAATTCTTAGATATCCCAATAGATGAACTCGTGTAGATGCTTGTAGATGTGTTATTTTTGACTGTCGCTGCTATATTTTTCTCAGAGGAGTGTAATGAGTCACCCAGGGGCACAGGCGAATTTCAGCCACACTGTAGTGCATGCAGGCAATGAGAGCGTGACTCACATGGGGGCAGCCAATGAGAGCGTGAGTGACATGGGGGCGCGGCTGCACACATACTGCACACAGACAGACACACAAGCCGAGCCGAGTGTCATAGTATGCTCCACTTGGTCGGAGGCGCGCCGCGCCTCCTTCCGCGTTCGCAATCAACTCTAAATTGACTGAAACGTACTCCTAACAGGTTTTCGGGGGGGCGATTTTGGCCTCCACACTTAGTGATTTTTTCGGATTTAACTTTCGTTTCGGTAGTGACCAACTTTCGTTTCGGTAGTGACCCAATGGTGAATTTACTAAGTCCAGAGCTCGATGAATGTTAGGGACCAAAAAAAATGTCACTACAAAGTACTACCAATCAACTCTAAATTGCCTGAAACGTACTCCTAACAGGTTTTCGGGGGGACGATTTTGGCCTCCACACTTAGTGATTTTTTCGGATTTAACTTTAGTTTCGGTAGTGACCAACTTTCGTTTCGGTAGTGACCCAATGGTGAATTTACTAAGTCCAGAGCTCGATGAATGTTAGGGACCAAAAAAAATGTCACTACAAAGTACTACCAATCAACTCTAAATTGCCTGAAACGTACTCCTAACAGGTTTTCGGGGGGACGATTTTGGCCTCCACACTTAGTGATTTTTTCGGATTTAACTTTCGTTTCGGTAAAATAAATTTTACCGAAACGAAAATTACCAATCAACTCTAAATTGCCTGAAACGTACTACTAACAGTTTTTTTGGGGGGGGATTTTGGCCTCCACACTTAGTGATTTTTTCGGATTTAACTTTCGTTTCGGTAGTGACCAACTTTCGTTTCGGTAGTGACCCAATGGTGAATTTACTAAGGTCCAGAGCTCGATGAATGTTAGGGACCAAAAAAAATGTCACTACAAAGTACTACCAATCAACTCTAAATTGCCTGAAACGTACTCCTAACAGGTTTTTGGGGGGACGATTTTGGCCTCCACACTTAGTGATTTTTTCGGATTTAACTTTCGTTTCGGTAAAATACATTTTACCGAAACGAAAATTACCAATCAACTCTAAATTGCCTGAAACGTACTCCTAACAGGTTTTTGGGGGGACGATTTTGGCCTCCACACTTAGTGATTTTTTCGGATTTAACTTTCGTTTCGGTAAAATAAATTTTACCGAAACGAAAATTACCAATCAACTCTAAATTGCCTGAAACGTACTCCTAACAGGTTTTTGGGGGGACGATTTTGGCCTCCACACTTAGTGATTTTTTCGGATTTAACTTTCGTTTGAAACGAAAATTACCAATCAACTCTAAATTGCCTGAAACGTACTCCTAACAGGTTTTTGGGGGGACGATTTTGGCCTCCACACTTAGTGATTTTTTCGGATTTAACTTTCGTTTCGGTAAAATAAATTTTACCGAAACGAAAATTACCAATCAACTCTAAATTGCCTGAAACGTACTCCTAACAGGTTTTTGGGGGGACGATTTTGGCCTCCACACTTAGTGATTTTTTCGGATTTAACTTTCGTTTCGGTAGTGACAAACTTTCGTTTCGGTAGTGACACAATGGTGAAAAAATAAATGTACTAAGTCCAGAGCTCGATGAATGTTAGGGACCAAAAAAAGTCACTACAAAGTAGCTACCAATCAACTCTAAAGTGCCTGAAACGTACTCCTAACAGGTTTTTGGGGGGACAATTTTGGCCTCCACACTTAGTGATTTTTTCGGATTTAACTTTCGTTTCGGTAAAATAAATTTTACCGAAACGAAAATTACCAATCAACTCTAAATTGCCTGAAACGTACTCCTAACAGGTTTTTGGGGGGACGGTTTTGGCCTCCACACTTAGTGATTTTTTCGGATTTAACTTTCGTTTCGGTAAAATAAATTTTACCGAAACGAAAATTACCAATCAACTCTGAATTGCCTCAAACGTACTCCTAACAGGTTTTTTGGGGGACGATTTTCGCCTCCACACTTAGTGATTTTTTCGGATTTAGCTTTTGTTTCGGTAAAATAAATTTTACCGAAACGAAAATTACCAATCAACTCTAAATTGCCTGAAACGTACTCCTAACAGGTTTTTGGGGGGACGATTTTGGCCTCCACACTTAGTGATTTTTTCGGATTTAACTTTCGTTTCGGTAAAATAAATTTTACCGAAACGAAAATTACCAATCAACTCTAAATTGCCTGAAACGTACTCCTAACAGGTTTTTGGGGGGACGATTTTGGCCTCCACACTTAGTGATTTTTTCGGATTTAACTTTCGTTTGAAACGAAAATTACCAATCAACTCTAAATTGCCTGAAACGTACTCCTAACAGGTTTTTGGGGGGACGATTTTGGCCTCCACACTTAGTGATTTTTTCGGATTTAACTTTCGTTTCGGTAAAATAAATTTTACCGAAACGAAAATTACCAATCAACTCTAAATTGCCTGAAACGTACTCCTAACAGGTTTTTGGGGGGACGATTTTGGCCTCCACACTTAGTGATTTTTTCGGATTTAACTTTCGTTTCGGTAGTGACAAACTTTCGTTTCGGTAGTGACACAATGGTGAAAAAATAAATGTACTAAGTCCAGAGCTCGATGAATGTTAGGGACCAAAAAAAGTCACTACAAAGTAGCTACCAATCAACTCTAAAGTGCCTGAAACGTACTCCTAACAGGTTTTTGGGGGGACAATTTTGGCCTCCACACTTAGTGATTTTTTCGGATTTAACTTTCGTTTCGGTAAAATAAATTTTACCGAAACGAAAATTACCAATCAACTCTAAATTGCCTGAAACGTACTCCTAACAGGTTTTTGGGGGGACGGTTTTGGCCTCCACACTTAGTGATTTTTTCGGATTTAACTTTCGTTTCGGTAAAATAAATTTTACCGAAACGAAAATTATCAATCAACTCTAAATTGCCTCAAACGTACTCCTAACAGGTTTTTTGGGGGACGATTTTCGCCTCCACACTTAGTGATTTTTTCGGATTTAGCTTTTGTTTCGGTAAAATACATTTTACCGAAACGAAAATTACCAATCAACTCTAAATTGCCTGAAACGTACTCCTAACAGGTTTTCGGGGGGATGATTTTGGCCCAATGGTGAATTTACTAAGTCCAGAGCTCGATGAATGTTAGGGACCAAAAGAAATGTCACTACAAAGTACTACCAATCAACTCTAAATTGCCTGAAACGTACTCCTAACAGGTTTTCGGGGGGACGATTTTGGCCTCCACACTTAGTGATTTTTTCGGATTTAACTTTCGTTTCGGTAGTGACCAACTTTCGTTTCGGTAGTGACCCAATGGTGAATTTACGTACTACTAGCTGGCATGGAAGATGCAGTAGAGAATGTATTACTTCACCCACCTTTGAGAATTTAGACAGAGGGTGATTTTTTTTCTTCTGGAGTTTTGGCCCTTAAACTTTCTGTTTATAAACCACTGATTTAACGTTTGGGCTGTTTGCTCTCAATGAAAGAGTAAATCTGGGTGCAGAGAAAAATGTTCCAACAGATGTTTTATAACAATAACTGTTGTGTTTTCTTGTTGTGTTCCTTGTTTCTTAGTTATACTTGGTGCTTTACAATACAGTTGTGTTTCTTTACATATTTTAGAAATATATCTTCTTAGTTCTAGTTTTAATTTACACTTGTGCACCTTTTGTTTTGTAGTGATGTCTGAGTGTTTCCTGTTTGCTGCTACCTGTCTTGTCTCACCATGTCATTTGCAAATGTTGTTCACCTGTGCCTTGTTTAGCCCTAGCCAATCGTGTGTTGATTGTCCATAGATAAGCACCTGTGTCTCCAATGTGTTTCTGTTTGCCCTTCACTGCCAGTCTGTTTGTTGTATGTAGTTGCCTGTGAGTATCTTAGTGTTTGATCTAGTCTCCTTGATTCGGTGTATGTAGGCTTTCTTCTTGTGCTTTTACAAGTGAAACTTGCAAGTGCCCTCCTAGTCCTTCACGTGCTCCTTGTGTTCCCTGGTTTTTGTCATAATAAAAACAAGAAAACTCCTTGTATCTGAACTAGTCTGCCTTGGTCTTTCTGTCCTGCACTCCCTCCTGACTCGCATAGTGACAGCAGTCTTCATTACTTTTGGAGACTCTCATTCTCCCCTCTCACATTTTGCCTTGTTTGTCTTTTGGTTTGCATCCACCATCCAACTCCTTACTTCTAAGACATTTTAATTTCAATGACCCCCATATCTCTGAGAGTGTACAAATGGACCATTAGGGGTCCATTTGGTTCCATTTTGTACACTCTCGGGAGTTACAGAAATGTAAGGGGACATTCAGAACCCCCTCAAGAAACCATGAGGGTCCCCTGGACCCCACTTTGAAAACCACTGCTTTACACACATCCACTACAGATTCTGCAGACTAACTCACACATAAACAATTAGTTAATTAGCCTATGTCTTTATATTCATAATCAATTCTGTGTTTAAGTGTATTGCTCTTATTGTCTCCGCCAGGCCGAAAGGCATGGCGAGAGAGTATGTTTTTCCCCCTGTCCGTCCGTCTGTCCGTGTGTCCTGTCCGTGTGTTACCAGCTAATCTCCGGCACCGTTGGCCCGGTCGCTGCGAAACTGTGTACACCCACTCCCTGGATGCCAATTCAGAACCTCTGCCCCACATTTTTCACATGGGCCTGTCATAGCGTCATCAGGAGGCCGATTTGTGCAAAACCCATTTTTTCCCCGTTACACCTACAGCTTTTAACCAAACGTCATGCAAATCGGTACACAGTATCTCTATAGTCATGTGATCAACCCGGATCTGTCCGATTTCCCATATTCCTTCCTCATTGGCTAAGGTTGGCTTCCAAAGTTTGCAGGATTGGTCCGTTTTGAACAAACTGCCTCAAATCATGAACGCTGCTTGCCATTTCCATAAAATTGCACACGCACATTCCCACTAGGACGAGGAAGAAATGCCACTTGAAAATGTTCAAATCATCCTCATGGTGGCGCTATAACAGGCCGATTTGCATTTTTGAATATAACTGCACCGATCTGCGTGAAATTTTGCACGCACACTCCCTAGAGGCCAAGGAAAAACATCTGCACTGCATTTTTCACATCTGCTTTTCACAGCGCCACCAGGAGGCAGACGTACAGTATGTAAAATACATTTTTGGAGATTATTCCTTCAGATTCTGTCAAAAACACGCAAATTGGTACACTGTATCTCCATAGTCATGTGATTCTGATGGATCTGTCCGATATTTCAGATTCCATCCTATTTGGCTTACATAGTCCAGGGGCCAACACTGATATTCAACACAAATTGGTACCACCTAAGGTGACCGTAAAGTTTTTGTATTTTTGTCTTCCTACATGTCTCTAGTTTATATTTTGGTATGATAACCCTTCCAATCTTGTAGCTTAATGGCAGTTATCACTACCTACCGGCTAATGTATCCGGTAGGAGACACAAAGTAGAATCTTTGTGTCTCCTACCCCGGGCATCAAATTATTGCGACAAAAAACAAATATATCCATGTATTCAAGGCTTCATGGGGTGTGCAATTGATAGAAAATAAATATTTTTTTGGGTGAACTCCTCCTTTAAGTTTTTCAGGGGGACTCTCTACCCATTCAGCTATGACCACCCCAGACCGAAGGAGGGTCAACTTTTACAAGCTTATGGAAAGCAGTCTTTTTGCAAACACCAAAAATCCGAGAAGTTATCAATTGCACACCCCATGAAGCCTTGAATACATGGATATATTTTGTTTTTTGTCGCAATAATTTGATGCCCGGGGTAGGAGACACAAAGATTCTACTTTGTGTCTCCTACCGGATACATTAGCCGGTAGGTAGTGATAACTGCCATTAAGCTACAAGATTGGAAGGGTTATCATACCAAAATATAAACTAGAGACATGTAGGAAGACAAAAATACAAAAACTTTACGGTCACCTTAGGTGGTACCAAAATATGGCCTGGCCCCTGGACTATACAGTGGCTTCCAAAGTTTGCAGGATTGGTCAGTTTTGAACAAAACAACACAGTGTGCAATTTCCCTGAAATTTTGCATGCAGATTCCCACTAGGCTGAGGAAGAAATGCCCCCCTTTTCATATTGGGGTTTTTGCATTTTTATTCAGTGAAATTGCAGGAAGTTGCGAAATATGCGGAAAATTGTGAAAAGTTGCGAAATATGCAGAAATATGCGATGCAAAGCGCATATTATGCGATGCGATGTGCATATTATTTGATGCGCATTTTATGTGATGCGATGCGGTCTTTTTGAAAAAACGTTATCCCCGCATAATTATGCGCCATTTCGCTGATTATGCAGTAAATCATGCGATCGCAAAATCAAATTTTTCTGGAGGGTCTAATTTATATGACCCATCAGCTAAATGTGCCAGAGTGATGGTGTGGTGGTCTAAGCATCAGACTCTCAGTACAGAGATTACATGTTCAAATCCCGGTCATTCTATGGTTCATTACTTTTCAACTTTACTAACTGAAGGCTGACATATAAACACTTCAAGAGTACGAAGAGACATACAATGGGAGTGGCTGAGAGATGGTGTAGCGGTCTAAATGTAACCAGGTGGAGTTTTGATGTGTCATGTATTGGTGTCTATGTGTGGGTGTGTCATTGAGACCAACTAATTGCTTGTTTCATTGATTGCAGGTGTTTGTGGGTGTGGTGCCAGTGCCCTATAAAAATCACTGTTCTGGCACAAAGAAAGAAAACATGGAGCGAGCAGAGTGGGTTCCAGCGTGACTGGCAAGAGATGGTTTTATGGTATGGGTTGATTTGTAAATGGTGTGTATGCTTATGGTTAAAACTGTAGATTGTAACTGAGGCAGCTTTCTGCAAAGGTGCGCTGCCCTCTGCTCACCCCATGGTAAGTGTTTTTTAGATATTACGTGCACGTAATGTTAGCTTGTTTCTCATAAAAATATGTATTTGTTTTATCTGGTAATGTTTTAAACCCACTTATTTATTAGAATGTTGGTCCTCCCTCCTTTATATGCCATATCTCATTGAGAATTCAGTTAACCCTCTTTGTAGTGTTGTGTGCTTTGGTTGCTGTGTATTAATTTGTGTTTATTGAGTCAACAATGGAATGAAATGGTAATTTATTGAGGAAGACCATGACTAATTTATTAATGTGGCCTAATGCACTGTTTTAACTTGATATGAATAAAATGTCAACTTTAACCTGGTGTCTTCCCTGAGCCTCCCTACCCAGTTCTTCTAAAGCTCTGTTACGAACCTCCTTATCTTAAGTTAAAGCCTTAATTGGTTGTTGGTGAAATTCCAACTGGCGTAGTCAGTAGTGTTTTTAGTAACCTCAAAAAGTCCATTTGGTTACATAAAGATCAGACTCTCTGCGTGGGGATGCCATGTTCAAATCCGAGTCATTCTATGATTCATTGCTTTTCAACTTTACTAACTGAAAGCTGACATATAAACACTTCAAGACTACGAAGAGATATACGATGGGAGTGGCTGAGAGATAGTGGTCTAAAGGTCGGACTCTCAGCATAGAGGTTCCATGTTCAAATCCCAGTTGTCCCATACTTCAAAGTTGTAGTACTTTGAAATTTTCAAGGCCAAAATACAGAAAAGCAAGTCAAAGGCACGAAGAGACATGTGAAGGGAGTGACTGAGAGATGGTGTAGTGGTCTGAAGGTCGCATTCTCAGTACAGAGGTTCCATGTTCAAATCCCAGCCCTTCTATGGTTCTTTGCTTTTCAACTTTCCAAACTGAAGGCTGACATATAAAAGAACACTTCAAGAGTACTAAGAGACATCTGATGTTAGTCAGTGAGAGATGGTGTAGTGGGATAGTTATCAGACTCTCAGCACAGAGGTTCCATGTTGAAATCCCAATCGCCCCGTACTTCATAGTACTTTGAAATTTGCAAGGCCAAAAAGAAAGTCAAATGCACAAAGAGACCTGTTTGGAATGGTGGAGAGATGGAGTAGTGGTCTAAAGGTCGGACTCTCAGCACAGAGGTTCCATGTTCAAATCCCAGTCGTCACATACTTCAGTGTTGTAGTACTTTGACATTTTCAAGGCCAAAATACAAAAAAGAAAGTCGAAAGCACAAAGACACCTGTTTGGAAAGGCGGAGAGATGGAGTAGTGGTTTAAAGGTTGGACTCTCAGCACAGAGGCCCCATGTTCAAATCCCAATCGTCCCATATCTCAATGTTGTAGTACTTTGACATTTTCAAGGCCAAGATACAAAAGAGAAAATCAAAAGCACGAAGACACCTGTTTGGAATGGTGGAGAGATGGAGTAGTGGTCTAAAGGTTGGACACTCAGCACAGAGGTTCCATGTTCAAATCCCAGTCGTCACATACTTCAGTGTTGTAGTACTTTGACATTTTCAAGGCCAAAATACAAAAAAGAAAGTCGAAAGCACAAAGACACCTGTTTGGAAAGGCGGAGAGATGGAGTAGTGGTTTAAAGGTTGGACTCTCAGCACAGAGGCCCCATGTTCAAATCCCAATCGTCCCATATCTCAATGTTGTAGTACTTTGACATTTTCAAGGCCAAGATACAAAAGAGAAAATCAAAAGCACGAAGACACCTGTTTGGAATGGTGGAGAGATGGAGTAGTGGTCTAAAGGTTGGACACTCAGCACAGAGGTTCCATGTTCAAATCCCAGTCGTCACATACTTCAGTGTTGTAGTACTTTGAAATTTTCAAGGCCAAAATACAAAAAAAGCAAGTCAAAAGCACGAAGAGACACCTGCTGAGGGCCCAAAGGTGCGTTGGCGCAGTGGTGTGGTGTGCTTGATCGGTTGCCTCTGCTACAGACAGTTCGCAGGTTCAAGTCCCATGCCATCAATGTACTGGAGGACCATCGGTGGGACCGTGTCCCTCCCCTGTTTCCTGATAGTTAAAGGTGGGGGGGTTATGTCTGAAAGAACTCTTCCCAGCTAAAGTTTTACAGAAGGACATTTGTAGTTTTGGAGATGTCCAACTCCATTCACAGTTCAAAAATTCCCCCTTACTGTGGACATGCATCCTTGAGATGTTTTACTTTGAAATGATTTGTAGTTTTTGAAATATTTAACTTTAAGCGCCTAATGCATTGTCAATGGCAATGGATATTTAAAGGGAAAAGGGTACAAAGTTTTGAAGGCTAAGTTAACAGAACAAGTCAGAACCTCTGTGGTGCAGTGGTTTAGATACAGGACCTGCAACCAGAAGGTTACCGGTTCAAATCCAACCAGGACAGGTTTCCAACAAATATCTGACTCTTGCACCTTTATCTGATCTTTCACTGAACAGCGTGTAAAACACCATAGAAAATATGTACCATGATGGAGCAGTGGTTAAGATTCAGGCATTACACACTGAAGGTCCTGAGTTCAAATCTCGCAAGGACATCTTTCTAACTTTTACCTGGGGCTTTTACCTTTATATAGACAAATTCCACGCAAGTCAACAGAACATGTAAGGACCTCTGTGGTGCAGTGGTTTAGATACAGGACTTGCAACCAGAAGATTCCTGGTTCAAATCCAACTGTCACACTTTTTTTTCTTTCCCAAGACTCAAGACCCAAAAGAGTCTTGAGTCGAACCAATTACTCCCGCGGAGACATCAAATTTCTCTTTTGGGCCACAAGACTCATGGCCCAAAAGAGAAATTTGATGTCTCCGCGGGAGTAATTGGTTCGACTCAAGACCCAAAAGAAGGTGAACTGACTGTAATGATTCAAAATGTCATATATAGAATAGAAACCCCATTCAAACTTTAAAATGTTCATCTTACTGTGGACATGTTTGCCTGAAAGGGAATCTTTGAAATGTTTAATAGTTTTAGAATTGTACTCCTTTAAAAGTTCAGAGATTTAGAATGGAGGTCGATGGACGAATTTGGGACCTCAAAAAAACACTTTCACCTAGAAACTCCATTCACAGTTCAAAAATTCCACCTTACTGTGGACATGAATGCTTGAGATTTTTTCTTTTGAAATCATTTGTAGTTTTGGAGATATTTAACTTTAAGCGCCCCATTCATTGTCGATGCGGCAATGGACATTTAAAGGCAGGCTTACAACTACATACTTACGCCTAGTAACCTCATTCATACTTTAAAATGTTCGTCTTACTCTGGACATGTTTGCCTGAAAAGGAATCTTTGAAATGTTGCATAGTTTTAGAATTGTACTCCTTTAAAAGTTCAGAGATTTAGAATGGAGGCGGATGGAAGGTTAGGGTTAGGCTATAGGGACCTCAAAAAAACACGTTCACCTAGAAACTCCATTCACAGTTCAAAAATTCCACCTTACTGTGGACATGCATGCTTGAGATTTTTTCTTTTGAAATCATTTGTAGTTTTGGAGATATTTAACTTTAAGCGCCCCATTCATTGTCGATGCGGCAATGGACATTTAAAGGCAGGCTTACAACTACATACTTACGCCTAGTAACCTCATTCATACTTTAAAATGTTCGTCTTACTCTGGACATGTTTGCCTGAAAAGGAATCTTTGAAATGTTGCATAGTTTTAGAATTGTACTCCTTTAAAAGTTCAGAGATTTAGAATGGAGGCGGATGGAAGGTTAGGGTTAGGGTATAGGGACCTCAAAAAAACACGTTCACCTAGAAACTCCATTCACAGTTCAAAAATTCCACCTTACTGTGGACATGCATGCTTGAGATTTTTTCTTTTGAAATCATTTGTAGTTTTTGAGATATTTAACTTTAAGCGCCCCATTCATTGTCGATGCGGCAATGGACATTTAAAGGCAGGCTTACAACTACATACTTACGCCTAGTAACCTCATTCATACTTTAAAATGTTCGTCTTACTCTGGACATGTTTGCCTGAAAAGGAATCTTTGAAATGTTGCATAGTTTTAGAATTGTACTCCTTTAAAAGTTCAGAGATTTAGAATGGAGGCGGATGGAAGGTTAGGGTTAGGCTATAGGGACCTCAAAAAAACACGTTCACCTAGAAACTCCATTCACAGTTCAAAAATTCCACCTTACTGTGGACATGCATGCTTGAGATTTTTTCTTTTGAAATCATTTGTAGTTTTGGAGATATTTAACTTTAAGCGCCCCATTCATTGTCGATGCGGCAATGGACATTTAAAGGCAGGCTTACAACTACATACTTACGCCTAGTAACCTCATTCATACTTTAAAATGTTCATCTTACTCTGGACATGTTTGCCTGAAAAGGAATCTTTGAAATGTTGCATATTTTTAGAATTGTACTCCTTTAAAAGTTCAGAGTTTTTGAATGTTGGCGGATGGAAGGTTTTGGGACCTCAAAAAAACACTTTCACCTAGAAACTCCATTCACAGTTCAAAAATTCCCCCTTCTGTGGACATGCATCCTTGAGATGTTTTACTTTGAAATGATTTGTAGTTTTTGAAATATTTAACTTTAAGCGCCTAATGCATTGTCAATGGCAATGGATATTTAAAGGGAAAAGGGTACAAAGTTTTCAAGGCTAAGTTAACAGAATAAGTCAGAACCTCTGTGGTGCAGTGGTTTAGATACAGGACCTGCAACCAGAAGGTTACCGGTTCAAATCCAACCAGGACAGGTCTCCAACAAATACCTGACTCTTGCACCTTTATCTGATCTTTCACTGAAGAGCGTGTAAGACACCATAGAAAGTATGTACCATGATGGAGCAGTGGTTAAGATTCAGGCCTTACACACTGAAGGTCCTGAGTTCAAATCTTGCAAGGACATCTTTCTAACTTTTACCTGGGGCTTTTACCTTTATGTAATCTTTCAGACAAATTCCACGCAAGTCAACAGAACATGTAAGGACCTCTGTGGTGCAGTGGTTTAGATACAGGACTTGCAACCAGAAGATTCCTGGTTCAAATCCAACTGGCACACTTTTTTTTCTTTCCCAAGACTCAAGACCCAAAAGAGTCTTGAGTCGAAACCAATTACTCCCGCGGAGACATCAAATTTCTCTTTTGGGCCATGAGTCCCAAGACTCAAGGCCCAAAAGAGAAATTTGATGTCTCCGCGGGAGTAATTGGTTCGACTCAAGACCCAAAAGAAGGTGAACTGACTGTAATGATTCAAAATGTCATATATAGAATAGAAACCCCATTCAAACTTTAAAATGTTCATCTTACTGTGGACATGTTTGCCTGAAAGGGAATCTTTGAAATGTTTAATAGTTTTAGAATTGTACTCCTTTAAAAGTTCAGAGATTTAGAATGGAGGTCGATGGACGAATTCGGGACCTCAAAAAAACACTTTCACCTAGAAACTCCATTCACAGTTCAAAAATTCCACCTTACTGTGGACATGCATGCTTGAGATTTTTTCTTTTGAAATCATTTGTAGTTTTGGAGATATTTAACTTTAAGCGCCCCATTCATTGTCGATGCGGCAATGGACATTTAAAGGCAGGCTTACAACTACATACTTACGCCTAGTAACCTCATTCATACTTTAAAATGTTCGTCTTACTCTGGACATGTTTGCCTGAAAAGGAATCTTTGAAATGTTGCATAGTTTTAGAATTGTACTCCTTTAAAAGTTCAGAGATTTAGAATGGAGGCGGATGGAAGGTTAGGGTTAGGCTATAGGGACCTAAAAAAAACACGTTCACCTAGAAACTCCATTCACAGTTCAAAAATTCCACCTTACTGTGGACATGCATGCTTGAGATTTTTTCTTTTGAAATCATTTGTAGTTTTGGAGATATTTAACTTTAAGCGCCCCATTCATTGTCGATGCGGCAATGGACATTTAAAGGCAGGCTTACAACTACATACTTACGCCTAGTAACCTCATTCATACTTTAAAATGTTCGTCTTACTCTGGACATGTTTGCCTGAAAAGGAATCTTTGAAATGTTGCATAGTTTTAGAATTGTACTCCTTTAAAAGTTCAGAGATTTAGAATGGAGGCGGATGGAAGGTTAGGGTCAGGGTATAGGGACCTCAAAAAAACACGTTCACCTAGAAACTCCATTCACAGTTCAAAAATTCCACCTTACTGTGGACATGCATGCTTGAGATTTTTTCTTTTGAAATCATTTGTAGTTTTGGAGATATTTAACTTTAAGCGCCCCATTCATTGTCGATGCGGCAATGGACATTTAAAGGCAGGCTTACAACTACATACTTACGCCTAGTAACCTCATTCATACTTTAAAATGTTCGTCTTACTCTGGACATGTTTGCCTGAAAAGGAATCTTTGAAATGTTGCATAGTTTTAGAATTGTACTCCTTTAAAAGTTCAGAGATTTAGAATGGAGGCGGATGGAAGGTTAGGGTTAGGCTATAGGGACCTCAAAAAAACACGTTCACCTAGAAACTCCATTCACAGTTCAAAAATTCCACCTTACTGTGGACATGCATGTTTGAGATTTTTTCTTTTGAAATCATTTGTAGTTTTGGAGATATTTAACTTTAAGCGCCCCATTCATTGTCGATGCGGCAATGGACATTTAAAGGCAGGCTTACAACTACATACTTACGCCTAGTAACCTCATTCATACTTTAAAATGTTCGTCTTACTCTGGACATGTTTGCCTGAAAAGGAATCTTTGAAATGTTGCATAGTTTTAGAATTGTACTCCTTTAAAAGTTCAGAGATTTAGAATGGAGGCGGATGGAAGGTTAGGGTTAGGCTATAGGGACCTCAAAAAAACACGTTCACCTAGAAACTCCATTCACAGTTCAAAAATTCCACCTTACTGTGGACATGCATGTTTGAGATTTTTTCTTTTGAAATCATTTGTAGTTTTGGAGATATTTAACTTTAAGCGCCCCATTCATTGTCGATGCGGCAATGGACATTTAAAGGCAGGCTTACAACTACATACTTACGCCTAGTAACCTCATTCATACTTTAAAATGTTCGTCTTACTCTGGACATGTTTGCCTGAAAAGGAATCTTTGAAATGTTGCATAGTTTTAGAATTGTACTCCTTTAAAAGTTCAGAGATTTAGAATGGAGGCGGATGGAAGGTTAGGGTTAGGGTATAGGGACCTCAAAAAAACACGTTCACCTAGAAACTCCATTCACAGTTCAAAAATTCCACCTTACTGTGGACATGCATGCTTGAGATTTTTTCTTTTGAAATCATTTGTAGTTTTGGAGATATTTAACTTTAAGCGCCCCATTCATTGTCGATGCGGCAATGGACATTTAAAGGCAGGCTTACAACTACATACTTACGCCTAGTAACCTCATTCATACTTTAAAATGTTCGTCTTACTCTGGACATGTTTGCCTGAAAAGGAATCTTTGAAATGTTGCATAGTTTTAGAATTGTACTCCTTTAAAAGTTCAGAGATTTAGAATGGAGGCGGATGGAAGGTTAGGGTTAGGCTATAGGGACCTCAAAAAAACACGTTCACCTAGAAACTCCATTCACAGTTCAAAAATTCCACCTTACTGTGGACATGCATGCTTGAGATTTTTTCTTTTGAAATCATTTGTAGTTTTGGAGATATTTAACTTTAAGCGCCCCATTCATTGTCGATGCGGCAATGGACATTTAAAGGCAGGCTTACAACTACATACTTACGCCTAGTAACCTCATTCATACTTTAAAATGTTCATCTTACTCTGGACATGTTTGCCTGAAAAGGAATCTTTGAAATGTTGCATATTTTTAGAATTGTACTCCTTTAAAAGTTCAGAGTTTTTGAATGTTGGCGGATGGAAGGTTTTGGGACCTCAAAAAAACACTTTCACCTAGAAACTCCATTCACAGTTCAAAAATTCCCCCTTCTGTGGACATGCATCCTTGAGATGTTTTACTTTGAAATGATTTGTAGTTTTTGAAATATTTAACTTTAAGCGCCTAATGCATTGTCAATGGCAATGGATATTTAAAGGGAAAAGGGTACAAAGTTTTCAAGGCTAAGTTAACAGAATAAGTCAGAACCTCTGTGGTGCAGTGGTTTAGATACAGGACCTGCAACCAGAAGGTTACCGGTTCAAATCCAACCAGGACAGGTCTCCAACAAATACCTGACTCTTGCACCTTTATCTGATCTTTCACTGAAGAGCGTGTAAGACACCATAGAAAGTATGTACCATGATGGAGCAGTGGTTAAGATTCAGGCATTACACACTGAAGGTCCTGAGTTCAAATCTCGCAAGGACATCTTTCTAACTTTTACCTGGGGCTTTTACCTTTATGTAATCTTTCAGACAAATTCCACGCAAGTCAACAGAACATGTAAGGACCTCTGTGGTGCAGTGGTTTAGATACAGGACTTGCAACCAGAAGATTCCTGGTTCAAATCCAACTGGCACACTTTTTTTTCTTTCCCAAGACTCAAGACGCAAAAGAGTCTTGAGTCGAAACCAATTACTCCCGCGGAGACATCAAATTTCTCTTTTGGGCCATGAGTCCCAAGACTCAAGGCCCAAAAGAGAAATTTGATGTCTCCGCGGGAGTAATTGGTTCGACTCAAGACCCAAAAGAAGGTGAACTGACTGTAATGATTCAAAATGTCATATATAGAATAGAAACCCCATTCAAACTTTAAAATGTTCATCTTACTGTGGACATGTTTGCCTGAAAGGGAATCTTTGAAATGTTTAATAGTTTTAGAATTGTACTCCTTTAAAAGTTCAGAGATTTAGAATGGAGGTCGATGGACGAATTTGGGACCTCAAAAAAACACTTTCACCTAGAAACTCCATTCACAGTTCAAAAATTCCACCTTACTGTGGACATGCATGCTTGAGATTTTTTCTTTTGAAATCATTTGTAGTTTTGGAGATATTTAACTTTAAGCGCCCCATTCATTGTCGATGCGGCAATGGACATTTAAAGGCAGGCTTACAACTACATACTTACGCCTAGTAACCTCATTCATACTTTAAAATGTTCGTCTTACTCTGGACATGTTTGCCTGAAAAGGAATCTTTGAAATGTTGCATAGTTTTAGAATTGTACTCCTTTAAAAGTTCAGAGATTTAGAATGGAGGCGGATGGAAGGTTAGGGTTAGGCTATAGGGACCTCAAAAAAACACGTTCACCTAGAAACTCCATTCACAGTTCAAAAATTCCACCTTACTGTGGACATGCATGCTTGAGATTTTTTCTTTTGAAATCATTTGTAGTTTTGGAGATATTTAACTTTAAGCGCCCCATTCATTGTCGATGCGGCAATGGACATTTAAAGGCAGGCTTACAACTACATACTTACGCCTAGTAACCTCATTCATACTTTAAAATGTTCGTCTTACTCTGGACATGTTTGCCTGAAAAGGAATCTTTGAAATGTTGCATAGTTTTAGAATTGTACTCCTTTAAAAGTTCAGAGATTTAGAATGGAGGCGGATGGAAGGTTAGGGTTAGGCTATAGGGACCTCAAAAAAACACGTTCACCTAGAAACTCCATTCACAGTTCAAAAATTCCACCTTACTGTGGACATGCATGCTTGAGATTTTTTCTTTTGAAATCATTTGTAGTTTTGGAGATATTTAACTTTAAGCGCCCCATTCATTGTCGATGCGGCAATGGACATTTAAAGGCAGGCTTACAACTACATACTTACGCCTAGTAACCTCATTCATACTTTAAAATGTTCGTCTTACTCTGGACATGTTTGCCTGAAAAGGAATCTTTGAAATGTTGCATAGTTTTAGAATTGTACTCTTTTAAAAGTTCAGAGATTTAGAATGGAGGCGGATGGAAGGTTAGGGTTAGGCTATAGGGACCTCAAAAAAACACGTTCACCTAGAAACTCCATTCACAGTTCAAAAATTCCACCTTACTGTGGACATGCATGCTTGAGATTTTTTCTTTTGAAATCATTTGTAGTTTTGGAGATATTTAACTTTAAGCGCCCCATTCATTGTCGATGCGGCAATGGACATTTAAAGGCAGGCTTACAACTACATACTTACGCCTAGTAACCTCATTCATACTTTAAAATGTTCGTCTTACTCTGGACATGTTTGCCTGAAAAGGAATCTTTGAAATGTTGCATAGTTTTAGAATTGTACTCCTTTAAAAGTTCCACCAGGAAACCTGTAACTCTCAGCCAACAGCATAGCTAAACTGGTAGAGCGGCTGTTATTATTCTACAGATATCAGTCAATTTATCCGTTGCCCCAAGTATATACTTACGCCTAGTAACCTCATTCATACTTTAAAATGTTCATCTTACTCTGGACATGTTTGCCTGAAAAGGAATCTTTGAAATGTTGCATAGTTTTAGAATTGTACTCCTTTAAAAGTTCCACCAGGAAACCTGGTTTCATTCATTGTCGATGCGGCAATGGACATTTAAAGGCAGGCTTACAACTACATACTTACGCCTAGTAACCTCATTCATACTTTAAAATGTTCATCTTACTCTGGACATGTTTGCCTGAAAAGGAATCTTTGAAATGTTGCGTATTTTTAGAATTGTACTCCTTTAAAAGTTCAGAGTTTTTGAATGTTGGCGGATGGAAGGTTTTGGGACCTCAAAAAAACACTTTCACCTAGAAACTCCATTCACAGTTCAAAAATTCACCCTTCTGTGGACATGCATCCTTGAGATGTTTTACTTTGAAATGATTTGTAGTTTTTGAAATATTTAACTTTAAGCGCCTAATGCATTGTCAATGGCAATGGATATTTAAAGGGAAAAGGGTACAAAGTTTTCAAGGCTAAGTTAACAAAATAAGTCAGAACCTCTGTGGTGCAGTGGTTTAGATACAGGACCTGCAACCAGAAGGTTACCGGTTCAAATCCAACCAGGACAGGTCTCCAACAAATACCTGACTCTTGCACCTTTATCTGATCTTTCACTGAAGAGCGTGTAAGACACCATAGAAAGTATGTACCATGATGGAGCAGTGGTTAAGATTCAGGCCTTACACACTGAAGGTCCTGAGTTCAAATCTCGCAAAGACATCTTTCTAACTTTTACCTGGGGCTTTTACCTTTATATAATCTTTCAGACAAAGTCCACGCAAGTCAACAGAACATGTAAGGACCTCTGTGGTGCAGTGGTTTAGATACAGGACTTGCAACCAGAAGATTCCTGGTTCAAATCCAACTGGCACACTTTTTTTTCTTTCCCAAGACTCAAGACCCAAAAGAGTCTTGAGTCGAAACCAATAACTCCCGCGGAGACATCAAATTTCTCTTTTGGGCCATGAGTCCCAAGACTCAAGGCCCAAAAGAGAAATTTGATGTCTCCGCGGGAGTAATTGGTTCGACTCAAGACCCAAAAGAAGGTGAACTGACTGTAATGATTCAAAATGTCATATATAGAATAGAAACCCCATTCAAACTTTAAAATGTTCATCTTACTGTGGACATGTTTGCCTGAAAGGGAATCTTTGAAATGTTTAATAGTTTTAGAATTGTACTCCTTTAAAAGTTCAGAGATTTAGAATGGAGGTCGATGGACGAATTCGGGACCTCAAAAAAACACTTTCACCTAGAAACTCCATTCACAGTTCAAAAATTCCACCTTACTGTGGACATGCATGCTTGAGATTTTTTCTTTTGAAATCATTTGTAGTTTTGGAGATATTTAACTTTAAGCGCCCCATTCATTGTCGATGCGGCAATGGACATTTAAAGGCAGGCTTACAACTACATACTTACGCCTAGTAACCTCATTCATACTTTAAAATGTTCATCTTACTCTGGACATGTTTGCCTGAAAAGGAATCTTTGAAATGTTGCATAGTTTTAGAATTGTACTCCTTTAAAAGTTCAGAGATTTAGAATGGAGGCGGATGGAAGGTTAGGGTTAGGGTATAGGGACCTCAAAAAAACACGTTCACCTAGAAACTCCATTCACAGTTCAAAAATTCCACCTTACTGTGGACATGCATGCTTGAGATTTTTTCTTTTGAAATCATTTGTAGTTTTGGAGATATTTAACTTTAAGCGCCCCATTCATTGTCGATGCGGCAATGGACATTTAAAGGCAGGCTTACAACTACATACTTACGCCTAGTAACCTCATTCATACTTTAAAATGTTCGTCTTACTCTGGACATGTTTGCCTGAAAAGGAATCTTTGAAATGTTGCATAGTTTTAGAATTGTACTCTTTTAAAAGTTCAGAGATTTAGAATGGAGGCGGATGGAAGGTTAGGGTTAGGCTATAGGGACCTCAAAAAAACACGTTCACCTAGAAACTCCATTCACAGTTCAAAAATTCCACCTTACTGTGGACATGCATGCTTGAGATTTTTTCTTTTGAAATCATTTGTAGTTTTGGAGATATTTAACTTTAAGCGCCCCATTCATTGTCGATGCGGCAATGGACATTTAAAGGCAGGCTTACAACTACATACTTACGCCTAGTAACCTCATTCATACTTTAAAATGTTCGTCTTACTCTGGACATGTTTGCCTGAAAAGGAATCTTTGAAATGTTGCATAGTTTTAGAATTGTACTCCTTTAAAAGTTCCACCAGGAAACCTGTAACTCTCAGCCAACAGCATAGCTAAACTGGTAGAGCGTCTGTCCGAAGAGACCGAATTGGCCAGATTCGGTTTCAGTTACTAAGGTGGTGACTGGATTTGAACCAGGACACTCCTACAAGTTATTCTACAGATATCAGTCAATTTATCCGTTGCCCCAAGTATATACTTACGCCTAGTAACCTCATTCATACTTTAAAATGTTCATCTTACTCTGGACATGTTTGCCTGAAAAGGAATCTTTGAAATGTTGCATAGTTTTAGAATTGTACTCCTTTAAAAGTTCCACCAGGAAACCTGGTTTCATTCATTGTCGATGCGGCAATGGACATTTAAAGGCAGGCTTACAACTACATACTTACGCCTAGTAACCTCATTCATACTTTAAAATGTTCATCTTACTCTGGACATGTTTGCCTGAAAAGGAATCTTTGAAATGTTGCGTATTTTTAGAATTGTACTCCTTTAAAAGTTCAGAGTTTTTGAATGTTGGCGGATGGAAGGTTTTGGGACCTCAAAAAAACACTTTCACCTAGAAACTCCATTCACAGTTCAAAAATTCACCCTTCTGTGGACATGCATCCTTGAGATGTTTTACTTTGAAATGATTTGTAGTTTTTGAAATATTTAACTTTAAGCGCCTAATGCATTGTCAATGGCAATGGATATTTAAAGGGAAAAGGGTACAAAGTTTTCAAGGCTAAGTTAACAGAATAAGTCAGAACCTCTGTGGTGCAGTGGTTTAGATACAGGACCTGCAACCAGAAGGTTACCGGTTCAAATCCAACCAGGACAGGTCTCCAACAAATACCTGACTCTTGCACCTTTATCTGATCTTTCACTGAAGAGCGTGTAAGACACCATAGAAAGTATGTACCATGATGGAGCAGTGGTTAAGATTCAGGCCTTACACACTGAAGGTCCTGAGTTCAAATCTCGCAAAGACATCTTTCTAACTTTTACCTGGGGCTTTTACCTTTATATAATCTTTCAGACAAAGTCCACGCAAGTCAACAGAACATGTAAGGACCTCTGTGGTGCAGTGGTTTAGATACAGGACTTGCAACCAGAAGATTCCTGGTTCAAATCCAACTGGCACACTTTTTTTTCTTTCCCAAGACTCAAGACCCAAAAGAGTCTTGAGTCGAAACCAATAACTCCCGCGGAGACATCAAATTTCTCTTTTGGGCCATGAGTCCCAAGACTCAAGGCCCAAAAGAGAAATTTGATGTCTCCGCGGGAGTAATTGGTTCGACTCAAGACCCAAAAGAAGGTGAACTGACTGTAATGATTCAAAATGTCATATATAGAATAGAAACCCCATTCAAACTTTAAAATGTTCATCTTACTGTGGACATGTTTGCCTGAAAGGGAATCTTTGAAATGTTTAATAGTTTTAGAATTGTACTCCTTTAAAAGTTCAGAGATTTAGAATGGAGGTCGATGGACGAATTCGGGACCTCAAAAAAACACTTTCACCTAGAAACTCCATTCACAGTTCAAAAATTCCACCTTACTGTGGACATGCATGCTTGAGATTTTTTCTTTTGAAATCATTTGTAGTTTTGGAGATATTTAACTTTAAGCGCCCCATTCATTGTCGATGCGGCAATGGACATTTAAAGGCAGGCTTACAACTACATACTTACGCCTAGTAACCTCATTCATACTTTAAAATGTTCATCTTACTCTGGACATGTTTGCCTGAAAAGGAATCTTTGAAATGTTGCATAGTTTTAGAATTGTACTCCTTTAAAAGTTCAGAGATTTAGAATGGAGGCGGATGGAAGGTTAGGGTTAGGGTATAGGGACCTCAAAAAAACACGTTCACCTAGAAACTCCATTCACAGTTCAAAAATTCCACCTTACTGTGGACATGCATGCTTGAGATTTTTTCTTTTGAAATCATTTGTAGTTTTGGAGATATTTAACTTTAAGCGCCCCATTCATTGTCGATGCGGCAATGGACATTTAAAGGCAGGCTTACAACTACATACTTACGCCTAGTAACCTCATTCATACTTTAAAATGTTCATCTTACTCTGGACATGTTTGCCTGAAAAGGAATCTTTGAAATGTTGCATAGTTTTAGAATTGTACTCCTTTAAAAGTTCAGAGATTTAGAATGGAGGCGGATGGAAGGTTAGGGTTAGGGTATAGGGACCTCAAAAAAACACGTTCACCTAGAAACTCCATTCACAGTTCAAAAATTCCACCTTACTGTGGACATGCATGCTTGAGATTTTTTCTTTTGAAATCATTTGTAGTTTTGGAGATATTTAACTTTAAGCGCCCCATTCATTGTCGATGCGGCAATGGACATTTAAAGGCAGGCTTACAACTACATACTTACGCCTAGTAACCTCATTCATACTTTAAAATGTTCATCTTACTCTGGACATGTTTGCCTGAAAAGGAATCTTTGAAATGTTGCATTGTTTTAGAATTGTACTCCTTTAAAAGTTCAGAGATTTAGAATGGAGGTCGATGGACGAATTTGGGACCTCAAAAAAACACTTTCACCTAGAAACTCCATTCACAGTTCAAAAATTCCACCTTACTGTGGACATGCATGCTTGAGATTTTTTCTTTTGAAATCATTTGTAGTTTTGGAGATATTTAACTTTAAGCGCCCCATTCATTGTCGATGCGGCAATGGACATTTAAAGGCAGGCTTACAACTACATACTTACGCCTAGTAACCTCATTCATACTTTAAAATGTTCATCTTACTCTGGACATGTTTGCCTGAAAAGGAATCTTTGAAATGTTGCATAGTTTTAGAATTGTACTCCTTTAAAAGTAAAAGAGAAATTTGATGTCTCCGCGGGAGTAATTGGTTCGACTCAAGACCCAAAAGAAGGTGAACTGACTGTAATGATTCAAAATGTCATATATAGAATAGAAACCCCATTCAAACTTTAAAATGTTCATCTTACTGTGGACATGTTTGCCTGAAAGGGAATCTTTGAAATGTTTAATAGTTTTAGAATTGTACTCCTTTAAAAGTTCAGAGATTTAGAATGGAGGTCGATGGACGAATTTGGGACCTCAAAAAAACACTTTCACCTAGAAACTCCATTCACAGTTCAAAAATTCCACCTTTCTGTGGACATGCATGCTTGAGATTTTTTCTTTTGAAATCATTTGTAGTTTTGGAGATATTTAACTTTAAGCGCCCCATTCATTGTCGATGCGGCAATGGACATTTAAAGGCAGGCTTACAACTACATACTTACGCCTAGTAACCTCATTCATACTTTAAAATGTTCATCTTACTCTGGACATGTTTGCCTGAAAAGGAATCTTTGAAATGTTGCATAGTTTTAGAATTGTACTCCTTTAAAAGTTCAGAGATTTAGAATGGAGGCGGATGGAAGGTTAGGGTTAGGGTATAGGGACCTCAAAAAAACACGTTCACCTAGAAACTCCATTCACAGTTCAAAAATTCCACCTTACTGTGGACATGCATGCTTGAGATTTTTTCTTTTGAAATCATTTGTAGTTTTGGAGATATTTAACTTTAAGCGCCCCATTCATTGTCGATGCGGCAATGGACATTTAAAGGCAGGCTTACAACTACATACTTACGCCTAGTAACCTCATTCATACTTTAAAATGTTCATCTTACTCTGGACATGTTTGCCTGAAAAGGAATCTTTGAAATGTTGCATAGTTTTAGAATTGTACTCCTTTAAAAGTTCAGAGATTTAGAATGGAGGTCGATGGACGAATTTGGGACCTCAAAAAAACACTTTCACCTAGAAACTCCATTCACAGTTCAAAAATTCCACCTTACTGTGGACATGCATGCTTGAGATTTTTTCTTTTGAAATCATTTGTAGTTTTGGAGATATTTAACTTTAAGCGCCCCATTCATTGTCGATGCGGCAATGGACATTTAAAGGCAGGCTTACAACTACATACTTACGCCTAGTAACCTCATTCATACTTTAAAATGTTCATCTTACTCTGGACATGTTTGCCTGAAAAGGAATCTTTGAAATGTTGCATAGTTTTAGAATTGTACTCCTTTAAAAGTTCAGAGATTTAAAATGGAGGCGGATGGAAGGTTAGGGTTAGGGTATAGGGACCTCAAAAAAACACGTTCACCTAGAAACTCCATTCACAGTTCAAAAATTCCACCTTACTGTGGACATGCATGCTTGAGATTTTTTCTTTTGAAATCATTTGTAGTTTTGGAGATATTTAACTTTAAGCGCCCCATTCATTGTCGATGCGGCAATGGACATTTAAAGGCAGGCTTACAACTACATACTTACGCCTAGTAACCTCATTCATACTTTAAAATGTTCATCTTACTCTGGACATGTTTGCCTGAAAAGGAATCTTTGAAATGTTGCATAGTTTTAGAATTGTACTCCTTTAAAAGTTCAGAGATTTAGAATGGAGGTCGATGGACGAATTTGGGACCTCAAAAAAACACTTTCACCTAGAAACTCCATTCACAGTTCAAAAATTCCACCTTACTGTGGACATGCATGCTTGAGATTTTTTCTTTTGAAATCATTTGTAGTTTTGGAGATATTTAACTTTAAGCGCCCCATTCATTGTCGATGCGGCAATGGACATTTAAAGGCAGGCTTACAACTACATACTTACGCCTAGTAACCTCATTCATACTTTAAAATGTTCATCTTACTCTGGACATGTTTGCCTGAAAAGGAATCTTTGAAATGTTGCATAGTTTTAGAATTGTACTCCTTTAAAAGTTCAGAGATTTAGAATGGAGGCGGATGGAAGGTTAGGGTTAGGGTATAGGGACCTCAAAAAAACACGTTCACCTAGAAACTCCATTCACAGTTCAAAAATTCCACCTTACTGTGGACATGCATGCTTGAGATTTTTTCTTTTGAAATCATTTGTAGTTTTGGAGATATTTAACTTTAAGCGCCCCATTCATTGTCGATGCGGCAATGGACATTTAAAGGCAGGCTTACAACTACATACTTACGCCTAGTAACCTCATTCATACTTTAAAATGTTCATCTTACTCTGGACATGTTTGCCTGAAAAGGAATCTTTGAAATGTTGCATAGTTTTAGAATTGTACTCCTTTAAAAGTTCAGAGATTTAGAATGGAGGCGGATGGAAGGTTAGGGTTAGGGTATAGGGACCTCAAAAAAACACGTTCACCTAGAAACTCCATTCACAGTTCAAAAATTCCACCTTACTGTGGACATGCATGCTTGAGATTTTTTCTTTTGAAATCATTTGTAGTTTTGGAGATATTTAACTTTAAGCGCCCCATTCATTGTCGATGCGGCAATGGACATTTAAAGGCAGGCTTACAACTACATACTTACGCCTAGTAACCTCATTCATACTTTAAAATGTTCATCTTACTCTGGACATGTTTGCCTGAAAAGGAATCTTTGAAATGTTGCATAGTTTTAGAATTGTACTCCTTTAAAAGTTCAGAGATTTAGAATGGAGGTCGATGGACGAATTTGGGACCTCAAAAAAACACTTTCACCTAGAAACTCCATTCACAGTTCAAAAATTCCACCTTACTGTGGACATGCATGCTTGAGATTTTTTCTTTTGAAATCATTTGTAGTTTTGGAGATATTTAACTTTAAGCGCCCCATTCATTGTCGATGCGGCAATGGACATTTAAAGGCAGGCTTACAACTACATACTTACGCCTAGTAACCTCATTCATACTTTAAAATGTTCATCTTACTCTGGACATGTTTGCCTGAAAAGGAATCTTTGAAATGTTGCATAGTTTTAGAATTGTACTCCTTTAAAAGTTCAGAGATTTAGAATGGAGGCGGATGGAAGGTTAGGGTTAGGGTATAGGGACCTCAAAAAAACACGTTCACCTAGAAACTCCATTCACAGTTCAAAAATTCCACCTTACTGTGGACATGCATGCTTGAGATTTTTTCTTTTGAAATCATTTGTAGTTTTGGAGATATTTAACTTTAAGCGCCCCATTCATTGTCGATGCGGCAATGGACATTTAAAGGCAGGCTTACAACTACATACTTACGCCTAGTAACCTCATTCATACTTTAAAATGTTCATCTTACTCTGGACATGTTTGCCTGAAAAGGAATCTTTGAAATGTTGCATAGTTTTAGAATTGTACTCCTTTAAAAGTTCAGAGATTTAGAATGGAGGTCGATGGACGAATTTGGGACCTCAAAAAAACACTTTCACCTAGAAACTCCATTCACAGTTCAAAAATTCCACCTTACTGTGGACATGCATGCTTGAGATTTTTTCTTTTGAAATCATTTGTAGTTTTGGAGATATTTAACTTTAAGCGCCCCATTCATTGTCGATGCGGCAATGGACATTTAAAGGCAGGCTTACAACTACATACTTACGCCTAGTAACCTCATTCATACTTTAAAATGTTCATCTTACTCTGGACATGTTTGCCTGAAAAGGAATCTTTGAAATGTTGCATAGTTTTAGAATTGTACTCCTTTAAAAGTTCAGAGATTTAGAATGGAGGCGGATGGAAGGTTAGGGTTAGGGTATAGGGACCTCAAAAAAACACGTTCACCTAGAAACTCCATTCACAGTTAAAAAATTCCACCTTACTGTGGACATGCATGCTTGAGATTTTTTCTTTTGAAATCATTTGTAGTTTTGGAGATATTTAACTTTAAGCGCCCCATTCATTGTCGATGCGGCAATGGACATTTAAAGGCAGGCTTACAACTACATACTTACGCCTAGTAACCTCATTCATACTTTAAAATGTTCATCTTACTCTGGACATGTTTGCCTGAAAAGGAATCTTTGAAATGTTGCATAGTTTTAGAATTGTACTCCTTTAAAAGTTCAGAGATTTAGAATGGAGGTCGATGGACGAATTTGGGACCTCAAAAAAACACTTTCACCTAGAAACTCCATTCACAGTTCAAAAATTCCACCTTACTGTGGACATGCATGCTTGAGATTTTTTCTTTTGAAATCATTTGTAGTTTTGGAGATATTTAACTTTAAGCGCCCCATTCATTGTCGATGCGGCAATGGACATTTAAAGGCAGGCTTACAACTACATACTTACGCCTAGTAACCTCATTCATACTTTAAAATGTTCATCTTACTCTGGACATGTTTGCCTGAAAAGGAATCTTTGAAATGTTGCATAGTTTTAGAATTGTACTCCTTTAAAAGTTCAGAGATTTAGAATGGAGGCGGATGGAAGGTTAGGGTTAGGGTATAGGGACCTCAAAAAAACACGTTCACCTAGAAACTCCATTCACAGTTCAAAAATTCCACCTTACTGTGGACATGCATGCTTGAGATTTTTTCTTTTGAAATCATTTGTAGTTTTGGAGATATTTAACTTTAAGCGCCCCATTCATTGTCGATGCGGCAATGGACATTTAAAGGCAGGCTTACAACTACATACTTACGCCTAGTAACCTCATTCATACTTTAAAATGTTCATCTTACTCTGGACATGTTTGCCTGAAAAGGAATCTTTGAAATGTTGCATAGTTTTAGAATTGTACTCCTTTAAAAGTTCAGAGATTTAGAATGGAGGTCGATGGACGAATTTGGGACCTCAAAAAAACACTTTCACCTAGAAACTCCATTCACAGTTCAAAAATTCCACCTTACTGTGGACATGCATGCTTGAGATTTTTTCTTTTGAAATCATTTGTAGTTTTGGAGATATTTAACTTTAAGCGCCCCATTCATTGTCGATGCGGCAATGGACATTTAAAGGCAGGCTTACAACTACATACTTACGCCTAGTAACCTCATTCATACTTTAAAATGTTCATCTTACTCTGGACATGTTTGCCTGAAAAGGAATCTTTGAAATGTTGCATAGTTTTAGAATTGTACTCCTTTAAAAGTTCAGAGATTTAGAATGGAGGCGGATGGAAGGTTAGGGTTAGGGTATAGGGACCTCAAAAAAACACGTTCACCTAGAAACTCCATTCACAGTTCAAAAATTCCACCTTACTGTGGACATGCATGCTTGAGATTTTTTCTTTTGAAATCATTTGTAGTTTTGGAGATATTTAACTTTAAGCGCCCCATTCATTGTCGATGCGGCAATGGACATTTAAAGGCAGGCTTACAACTACATACTTACGCCTAGTAACCTCATTCATACTTTAAAATGTTCATCTTACTCTGGACATGTTTGCCTGAAAAGGAATCTTTGAAATGTTGCATAGTTTTAGAATTGTACTCCTTTAAAAGTTCAGAGATTTAGAATGGAGGCGGATGGAAGGTTAGGGTTAGGGTATAGGGACCTCAAAAAAACACGTTCACCTAGAAACTCCATTCACAGTTCAAAAATTCCACCTTACTGTGGACATGCATGCTTGAGATTTTTTCTTTTGAAATCATTTGTAGTTTTGGAGATATTTAACTTTAAGCGCCCCATTCATTGTCGATGCGGCAATGGACATTTAAAGGCAGGCTTACAACTACATACTTACGCCTAGTAACCTCATTCATACTTTAAAATGTTCATCTTACTCTGGACATGTTTGCCTGAAAAGGAATCTTTGAAATGTTGCATAGTTTTAGAATTGTACTCCTTTAAAAGTTCAGAGATTTAGAATGGAGGTCGATGGACGAATTTGGGACCTCAAAAAAACACTTTCACCTAGAAACTCCATTCACAGTTCAAAAATTCCACCTTACTGTGGACATGCATGCTTGAGATTTTTTCTTTTGAAATCATTTGTAGTTTTGGAGATATTTAACTTTAAGCGCCCCATTCATTGTCGATGCGGCAATGGACATTTAAAGGCAGGCTTACAACTACATACTTACGCCTAGTAACCTCATTCATACTTTAAAATGTTCATCTTACTCTGGACATGTTTGCCTGAAAAGGAATCTTTGAAATGTTGCATAGTTTTAGAATTGTACTCCTTTAAAAGTTCAGAGATTTAGAATGGAGGCGGATGGAAGGCTTTGGGACCTCAAAAAAACACTTTCACCTAGAAACTCCATTCACAGTTCAAAAAATCCACCTTACTGTGGACATGCATGCTTGAGATTTTTTCTTTGAAATCATTTGTAGATTGGGAGATATTTTAAGCGCCCCATGCATTGCGGATGCGGCAAAGGGAAACGAGTACAGGCTACTAATCCTACATACTTACTGCTAGTAACCCCATTCATACTTTAGAATGTTCATCTTACTGTGGACATGTTTGCCTGAAAAGGAATCTTTGAAATGTTTTATAGTTTTAGAATTGTACTCCTTTAAAAGTTCAGAGATTTATAATGGAGGTCGATGGAAGAATTTGGGACCTCAAAAAAACACTTTCACCTAGAAACTCCATTCACAGTTAAAAAATTCCACCTTACTGTGGACACGCATGCTTGAGATTTTTTCTTTGAAATCATTTGTAGTTTGGGAGATATTTAACTTTAAGCGCCCCATGCATTGCGGAAGCGGCAAAGGGAAACGAGTACAGGCTACTAATCCTACATACTTACTGCTAGTAACCCCATTCATACTTTAAAATGTTCATCTTACTGTGGACATGTTTACCTGAAAAGGAATCTTTGAAATGTTTAATAGTTTTAGAATTGTACTCCTTTAAAAGTTCAGAGATTTAGAATGGAGGCGGATGGAAGGTTAGGGTTAGGGTTAAGGGACTTCAAAAAAACACTTTCACCTAGAAACTCCATTCATAGTTCAAAAAATCCACCTTACTGTGGACATGCATGCTTGAGATCTTATCTTTGAAATCATTTGTAGTTTGGGAGATGTTCAACTTTAAGCACCCAATTTATTGTCGATGCGGCAATGGACATTTAAAGGGAAACGAGTACAGGCTACTAATCCTACATACTTACTGCTAGTAACCCCATTCATACTTAAAATGTTCATCTTACTGTGGACATCTTTGCCTGAAAAGGAATCTTTGAAATGTTTAATAGTTTCAGACCCAAAAGGGTCTTGAGTCGAACGCAGTAGATCCAAGTAGACATCAAATTTCTCTTTTGGGCCTTAAGTTCTTGGGACTTAAGGCCCAAAAGAGAAATTTGATGTCTACTTGGATCTAATGCGTTCGACTCAAGACTCTTTTGGGTCTTGAGTCTTGGGACTGAAGGCCCAAAAGAGAAATTTGATGTCCCCGCGGGAGTAATTGGTTCGACTCAAGACTCTTTTGGGTCTTGAGTCTTGGGACTCAAGACTCGAATCCTGGAAATCAAATCCTGGAAATGGCACTAAAATATTAGATAAAGGTGCAAGAGTCAGGTAAAAGTTGGAAAAATGTGCAAGCTGGATTTGAACCAGGATCCTTCTGGTTGTAAGCCCTGTATCTTAACCACTGCACCAGAGTGATTCTTACTGACTTTGTTAACTTGCGTGTTCTTCACTGAAAGATTAGATAAAGGTGCAGCAGTCAGGTAAAAGTTTGAAAAATGTCCTTGTTGGATTTGAACCAGCAACCTTCTGGTTATAAGCCCTGTATCTCAATCACTGCACCACTGAAATTCATCCTAATTCTGTACACTTGCATGTTGTTCATTGAAAGGTTAGATAAAGGTGCAAGAGCCACGTAAAAGTTGGAAAATGTTCCTTTCCAGTTTTGAACTCAAAACCTTCTACGTGCAAAGCCTGTATCTTATCCACTGCTCCACCAAGGTTCATGCTTTCTCTGGTCCTGGTTGCATTTGAACCGGGAACCTTCTTGTTGCAAGTCCTGTATCTAATCCACTGCACCACAGTGGTTCTTACTTGCTCTGTTTACTATTTTGGCTTTGAAAATTTCAAAGGACTACAACTTTGAAGTATGGGACGACTGGGATTTGGACATGGAACCTCTGTGCTAAGAGTCCAACCTTTAGACTACCACCCCATCTCTCAGCCACTCCCTTCACATGTCTCTTTGTGGATTTGGCTTTCTTTTTGGCCTTGAAAATTTCAAAGTACTATGAAGTATGGGACGATTGGGATACACAGTATCTCTATAGCAGTGTTTATCAACCCTGGCAAAGGGCCCAATTTTGGGCCGCGAGTACTGCTGAGGTGTGCCGCGCCGTTTGAAGAAAGTGTGAACCCAGCGCCTCGAGAACAATAGCGGTGATCGTCCGTCAATCGATACGGCCATCATCCGTTTCACACACAGCCACGCCCGAGTCCATTCAGTGTAGCGACCATCACCCATAGGAATGCAAATATGTTGTCCTACCTGGTACTGTATAAAAGGGGCACAGGGTACATGCTTTGGCACTCAGTATTATTACTACAAGATGATGAGAGCTCCACCAGCAAAGAAGAGATGCACCCAGGGCCAGAAGACGCTAAATTCTAGGTGTGCCCTGGGATATTTTGGCTATGCCAGGTGTGCCTTGGCACCAAAAAGGTTGATAAACACTGCTCTATAGTCATGTGATCAACACGGATCTGTCCGATTGACTATATTCCATCCTGATTGGTCAAGATTGGCTTCCAAAGTTTGCAGGATTGGTTAGTTTTGACCAAAATGCCTCAAATCATGAACGCAGCATGCGATTTCCGTGAAATCTTCCACGTAGATTCCCACTTGGCCCATGAAGAAATGCCACTTGAAAACTTTCAAATCAGCCTCATGGTGGCGCTATAACAGGCCGATTCACGTTTTTACCTATAACTGCACCAATCTCCGTGAAACTTTGCACGCACACTCCGTAGAAGCCAAGGAAAAACCTTTGCCCTACATTTTTCACATATGCCTGTTAGAGTGCCACCAGGAGGCTGACTTTTGTAAAACATTTGTTTTGGTCTTACTCCTTCAGATTCTGTCCAAAAAAAGAAAAGAAAATACATTTTGCATGCCTATTCCCACTAGGCCAAGGAAGAAATGCCCCCCTTTTCACATTGGCCTGTTATAGCACCACCAGCAGGTCTAATTTAACAAACCCGATTTTTCGAACAAATTGCCTCAAATCATGAATGCAGTGTCCGATTGCTGTGAAAGGCCTAAGAAGAAATGGGACCCTTTTCACATTGGCCTATCAAAGCGCCACCAGGAGGCCATAATAACCTACAGTACCTGACCTGGCGGAGACTTGTTTTGTTTGAACTCTGAGCCAGGTTCACACTCTTGATTAAAACTGCTAGTTTTGGTCTTCTGAAATTGATAAATGACTTTAAGATATGACAATAACGAATATGTGGTTTGATAACACTAAACATCCCTCCGTTTGCTCTCCAACCAACTGTTGCATGTTTTTTTTTTCAACAGATGTTTTTTTAACAATAACCTAAAACTCAAAAAAGTTGTGTGTCATAATGAACCCTGATCATCAGTGAATCTAGTAGATTCAGTCATTCTGTCAGGGGGAGAGGTGTTTGCTGTAGACTTTCAACTTTTCACCTGCCACCTCTCCCTTAAACTTCAAATATTACCTCGAGTTTCTAATTAGTGTGAAAAGCCTGGTGGCGCAAGAGAAAAGGAGAGGCCTTGCAGGTGGAAGATTGGGGGTTTGAATCTTGGTCCTGGTAAATCTCTATCTTTGCTCTTTTTAAGGCGAGGAGCGTGGAATCAGCCCGCCTCCCTCCTCACGCCCTCTTTTAGCTCCGGTAGGAGGGGGAGGAGCATGGGTAAAGCCCACCTCCAGTTGGAGGAGCTTAATACATTTACATAATAAGCAAAGCTATTTGTATTGTATGTCATTGACATTATTAGTATTATAGCTGACTTATTTGTTATTTTTTTGACCACTGTTTTATGTTTTTTTTTATTGAGGCACTTTGACGTTTTGTATTGATTGTTGTTTTGGTTGTTTGAGATATTTTGGATTAGTTGTTTGAGTGGTCTTTTGTATTAGGTGAGCTTTGAACCCTGAACCTTTGGTTTATAAACCGCTGATTCATCTATTGAGCCACGCTGGCATAGAAGATGCAATTGGGAATGTAATACTTAACTCACCTTTCACAATTTAGATGGAAAGTGAAAAATGCTCTTTGAGAGCTTTGAACCCAGAACCCTCGGATTTGAAAGCCCTGAGTTATCATGTAAGCCATGCTAGCATGGAAGAAGCAATCGGGAATGTAATACTTAACTCACCTTTCACAATTTAGATGGAAAGTGAAAAATGCTCTTTGGGAGCTTTGAACCCTGAACCCTTGGATTATAAACCCCTGAGTTATCATTTGAGCCATGCTAGCATGGAAGAAGGAATCGGGAATGTAATAGTTAACTCACCTTTCACAATTTAGATGGAAAGTGAAAAATGCTCCCTGGGAGCTTTGAACCCAGAACCTTTGGATTATACGCCCCTGATTCACCTATTGAGCCACGCAGACATAGGAGACATAATTGGAAATGTAATATTTAACTCACCTTTCACAATTTAGATGGAAAGAGAAAAATGTTCTTTGGGAGTTTTGAACCTAGAATATTCAGATTATGAACCCCTGATTTATCATTTGAGCCATGGTTTGTACTCTTGACTCATGTGCCATGCTAGCATGGAACATGCAATTGAGAATGTAATGATTAACTGAGAATGTAATACTTCACCCACCTTTGAGAATTTAGACGGAGAGTGATTTTTTTCCTTCTGGAGTTTTGGTCCTTAAACGTTCTGTTCCAGTTTCTGCACTGGAAAGACCATCGAGCCAGGTAAAACCAACAGAACAGCCACTGCTGCCACTACAATTGTATTCTGTAACAAAGTAAGAGAGAATTTAGTGCACATTGTAAAGCGTGTTGGATAAAAGAGCTATATAAATGCACCATTTACCATTTATTACATACACACGCACGCATGCATGCACGTATTTTAGAGACACAGACAGAAAGACAGAGACACAGAGAGAAAGTTAATTGGTATTAATTATGCAACCATAGGTATGACTCATTGTTATGATGATGCGGATGGCAAATGGTATGCAGTAGGCTCCACCTGGAGGAACATGAATGGACTGTTGCTGCAGTGAATGCTGTACCACCAGTTTTAAGACAGTTTAATTGACTAACCAGCTATTTGGATGTTCAATTTACGTAAAGAAAGCCATCACATTTTCTAACTGTGAATTTCAGGTATTCAGAACCCAGGGGATTTCCTGATGACTGTGTGAGAGTTTGATCTGAAAGAATGTGTCTACAAAGTGTACAAGAAGGATGACCCCGCTGTACCATACCCAATTTGGGGAATGGTTGGGAAGTGATATAATTACTGTTCTCAGTGTTCTGCTTGTCAGGCTTACATTGCCTGAAATAATAATTTCTTCACCAACCTCTGTTATGAGAACTTCATGTCCAATAAAATGATCATGAAACATATTTGCCTAATCTTTTGTAGATTTTTGTCTGTGCAAAAACAACAAACAGGATGAGGAAATATTAGAGAACATCTTCATACAGTGAGCCACAGTGCTCGCTGCTCCAGCACAGTTTTCCCATGGTTTTAAGTGTTGTTGTGTATGTTAGCCTTCGTAACATGTTTTGGAGTGAAGAGAAGGATGACTTTGGTGTGGTTTAAACCAATGAACTTGGGAACATCTAGACTAGAGAACATCTTAACACAGTGAGCCACTGAGCTTACCCTTACTCCAAAGTGTTCCTGGTGGTTTAAGTGTTGTTCTGGACGTTAGCCTTCAAAAGATACCTCGAAGTCAAGACTAGAACAACTTTGGTGGAGTTGAATTGGACCAATGATCTTGGGAACATCTAGAGAACGTCTGAACGCAGTGAGCCACAGTGCTCACTGTTAACATCACAGTGTGAAAGACCCTTTCAATCTCTCAACTACTAATAGGCTCTATGCACAGCAGCCATATTGGACAGAAATTGGGCCCCTTCCTTGCTTCCTTCACAGGTGTTACCAATGATACTAATGAAGGATCTGTTCCATTTAGTCGTTCTCAAACCTTTTAATTTCAAAGACCCCCATAACTCTGCGAGTGTACAAATGAACCAAATGGACCCGGGTCCATTTGGTTCCATTTGTACACTCTCAAGAGTTACACCCCCCCAAGGAACCACGAGGGTCCCTGGACCACACGTTGAGACCCACTAGTGTTTCTAGTGAGCCAACATGCACAATATCAGCACCCTGACTCTGTTTGACCAGAATGGAACAGAGCCTTCATTAGTATCATTGGTAACACCTGTGAAGGAAGTAGTCCAAATGGCTGCTGTGCATAGAGCCTATTGAAAGATTCAAGGCCTTCACAAGTATAGGCCGGAAAAGTACAGACACTCATGCTCGTCTCTGGCAGTTTGTTTGTAAATTACCTAAACATTTTAGGTAATAAGGAATAAGCCATGCACTTGCGCAATCTTGATGAATGTACGTCTACAATGGCTAAAAAACTTTATCAATATTCGGTATTTCCGTAATCCATACAGTAGTCGAATTCAGTCCATCTCTAGTAGTGTTGAGTGTGTACCTCACAGAAACTATGCCTAAACGTAACCTCAAAACCATGCCCATCCGAGGCGAACGGTAAAGGGCGCTGGAGGCTGTGCTGCTCCTACACAACCAGAACATTTCATCATATTTTGGATCATCATCATTAGGAAGGAGTATATAATGCCTAAATGATGTTACGTTGTACAACGGTGTCATGCACCAAAAACAGCAGATCTTCAAGGTCACAACGTGTCACATCAGAGACGCATTGTGAGCTTGTAAGTCGGCTGTAACAAAGAATAAATTGACCTTAGGATGTTACAGTGGTAGAACTCTAGAGTCTAGACTCCTTGCTGAGAATGTGGTGGTGTTAAGATTTTACCTTACTCCAGGAGAGCCCTTGATACATTTTGACAAGGACAGCTTGTAAAGAAATGTAGTTTGAACATTGACTTTAATTATTGATGTGAGCCCCAGACAGACTGTTTTTTTTCCCGCCACCGTGTGGCTGAAAGTATTTATTGCAGGATATGTCCATACCCGTCTCCATCATCATAATTAAAACACAATAATTAATACAAAGAAACATGGCAATGACACATCTTTCTATCAACTTTTTATGTTTATTATCATTTAAATATAATTGAAACTGCCTTGTGCTCCCAGTAAGGATCAAATAAAAGGAGACTCAATGTAAAGCTTGCACAGCTGGTCTGCAGAGAGCAGACCTGGAGTCTGGGATACAACATTTCCTTTGAATTGCGCTGGTTTCAGAACAAAAAAGCAGATGGTTTATGTAAAAATGAATATTATATAGCAAATACCACAGTGAGGGGAGGAGAAATGATAATGTCTTAAAAATTGATGACAAAAGTCACATAGTCATGGTACGAACAGGAGAGTGGTAATGAAAATAAAACAAAATAAAAAGTAATGTATCTGCGAACTCGATCACACACATTCACATACGGGGACACACACATACACTCACTCACTTGCAAACACATTCTTACATACACGCGCACACACACACACACACACACACACACACACACACACACACACACACACACACACACACACACACACACACACACACACACACACACACACACACACACACACACACACACACACACACACACACACACACACTCACTCACTCACTCACTCACTCACTCACTCACTCACTCACTCACTCACTCACAATCACTCACTCTCACAATCACACTCACATACATACTGTAGAATCATCCAAACACTCTCTCACACACACAAACACACAGATAAAATGTAGTGATTTGAAAAATTAAACCCTGGTAAATTCTAATGGTATCATACATCCACGTCTTGTGTCTGAAGTGCAGAAAACAAAATGAAACTGAAGAAGAAATGGAGAAATGAAACTCAGGTGAATAATGAAAAAAAAGCATGCCCATTTTCACTGGTCTAACTCAACCTTAAACCCCCGTTCTAAAGCAACCAACCCCACCCCTCTACTCCACCCGTTACCCATCCATACCCTGCACCCTATTCATATGCATATATATAACTACATCCCCAACTACACCTCACCCTCACCCACTGATCTTCACCTTTCCACATCCCCCTTCACAAACCTCTCTGGCTATAGATACAGGCTCCACACCTGCATCACGTGATGGGTGTGCGTGTAGCTGTGACAGAGGAGGACCTCGCTAAGAGGGAGAGAGAAAACACGGACAGACGGGCACAGCAGGCAGCTGTCACTGGCTCTGATCGACATTTTTTTTTTTATCAAAAAATAAAAGGGAGGGAGGGAGGGAGGGGGGGATCCCACAATGCAATGTCCAGTGAGGATGAGGAGGAGAGGAATCTCGTTGCACGTTGAGGTTGAAGGTTGTTGTGAACCTGTGTGAAATGTTGTGTCCGTTATGGTATTACAGCGGAATGGGGGGGGGGGGGGTTGTCTTTCGTATATAGATGTTAGTTAATGTGTCTGTATGTGACGTATATCTGGGTTAGTGTTCTGTGTGTTGTTGTCGCGGTGGGGGTGGTGGTGTGTGGGGGGGGAGGGGTTACAGCGTGGGTGGGGTTGGCAGACATGGGGCCTTGTCCCTCGTCCCTCGGCCCCAGCGGGGGTTGGGGTGGGGGTGTTGGGGTTGTGTATGTGGGGGGGGGGGCAGGCTTATAGGGCTTGCGTTTTGAGCTCGATGGGCTCGCCGCGGGTGTCCTGCTGGGTCTCGGTCTCAGGGGGCCGACTGCCCTTCAGTGTGGCGAGGCGCTCGGACAGGCCTCTCATGCGGGGGAACAGCATGAAATCGTACAGCAGAGCGCCCATGGCCCCTCCTATCATGGGCCCCACCCAGTACACCTGCCAAAACACATTAGTGTTGTTAGTGTTCAGTCATTT
Source organism: Gymnoscopelus microlampas (assembly GCF_963454915.1). NCBI lineage: Eukaryota > Metazoa > Chordata > Actinopteri > Myctophiformes > Myctophidae > Gymnoscopelus > Gymnoscopelus microlampas. The sequence continues at coordinate 11,541,745 of NC_139947.1, read as the reverse complement.
CGCTTTGAGGAGTACACAACATGCAGGAGGTGGTTTCCGTTGTCACTTACCCAGTGGTTGACGAAGTTTCTGAACAGCACAGCAGGGGCGAAGGATCTAGCAGGGTTCATTCCAGCACCTGTGTAGTACATCTAAAATACAGAGAGTACAGAGGCTGTTTAGTGTGTGTGTGTGTGTGTGTGTGTGTGTGTGTGTGTGTGTGTGTGTGTGTGTGTGTGTGTGTGTGTGTGTGTGTGTGTGTGTGTGTGTGTGTGTGTGTGTGTGTGTGTGTGTCAGTGTCACTATATGGTCCGCATTCCTCACCCCCATGAGATGTCCAATGGTAACAGAGAAGCCGATGGAGAGAGCTGCAGATCCCAGGCGTCCGTTTCTCCTCTCGTCCGTCACAGCAAAGATGCACACCACCAGCTGCATGGTGAGGAACACCTCCACGGTGGTGGCCATGCCCAGGCTGATGCCAGGCTGAAGCTGGAGACACACACGCAAGGAGAAAATGTTAATATTTGGGAAAGGAAGATCAAATGAAACCCTATGAATTGTGCCACATTAAGTCTTCACTTCCCTCTACCCAGAGTTGACTATTATTGTCATTTGCAGACTTAAATGAAAGGCTTGGTTCAAGTCACCCACGGAAATGTGGTATACATCCTATTTTGGGCTGCTACTGACCCAATACCTCAATTTTGTTTATACTGTCCTTAAATTGTACATGATCCGTTATTATAAAATCCTCCTTTTCCCTATTATTAAATTCTGTGAAATACATTTCTGCTGAACTCTTCATCTGTACTCAAATCAATCACATTAACTAGACAGGTCCATTTCTACACTCTTAAAGTCAAACTAACACCCAGGCTTTTGCTGTGCGCCTCAGCACAACTGGCAGGACTTGTGTGTATAGCTCCATGGAGGCTGCTTACCGTGTTCATGGCCATGTTGCCTCTCATGTTGTTGGGCGTGACTCCATAAAGCACGGCAGCCCCGGCGACGGCGCCCAGACACTGGGCGGCCATGTAGAAGACGGCACGGAAAAGAGACATCTGTGAGCCAACTAGGTAGGCGAAGGTGACGGCAGGGTTAATGTGGCCACCGCTGATGTGGCCGATGGACTGGATGAGGGTGGCAGCTGCCAGACCAAAGCAGAGGGCCACATGCAGGACATGGTGAGGCCCGGTGGTCCAGCGCAGTGCGGCGCCCATGCCGAAAAACACGAAGAACATGGTCCCCCAGAACTCTGCGAAGACCGCTCGCCAAAAATTCATGGACCGGAACTCCCACATTGTGACTGACCGGCTTGCTTTCTCCCCAACAGAACAAGAAACGGTTCTAAAAACACAAATGTAATCTGTCAGGGCGAGTCTAGAAAACAGGTAAGCTTCGTCCTGTCCCTTTTTTGCACTTTTTGAATGCAAAATGAAAAAAACAAAACAAAAAAATAAAAAAATGATCTCCCTTTAGTGGTTCAAAGACGGAGGAATCCACCCGATAGAGCTCTACCAAGCCGTGAACTGGGTTGGTTGAAGTCAACTCAGCCTGCCGCCCCTGTCCACCTGTCGCAAAGACATAGGGGTGAGATGCTTGGGGAAGTTGTGTGAGTGAGCGTGGAGATCTCAGGTATATGGGTGGACTGTCAAGATGAGGTGGGCATCAATGCTATAGAGGGGTGTTTGTATAAAGTAGAGACAGGGATAGACAGAGTGTCCGGTGGACCTTTTAGCCTCTCTGACGGAGGAGAGAGGGCCAGACGGGGGCTTTATAACTCCCCCCCAGGGGCCCCAGGTGACGCCATAATCCCTCCCGGGGCGGGGGGCGGCAACGCTCCACATCCCAAATTAAACAAACTTAACCCCTCGGTTTCCCCCTCCGACCCCCTAGACTGAGAGGGGGGGAGTCTATGAGGGGGAGACTGACAGGGAGTCGGTCCATAGGGAGGGAGGAGGGGGGGACGGTGGGAGGTAACAAGATGGTGGAGACGGAGAAAGTGACTGATGAAAGAGAGAGGGATGCTCTCTTTCAGCGGGTGGAAATGAATTAAGAACCAGTGGCCTTAGTGGAGAGTAAGAGGACCTGTGGTGCCGTTTGTCTTTGGCCTGGTTTGTTCTATCTAGTGTCATATCATGACCGTCATCATAACGTGAGAAACAAACAAGTGCTGATGGCGATGGATGAAAAACACATGCATGTACAAAAACACACACGTTTGTACATACAAGCGCACCGTACACGCATGCACGCAGGCGCGCACACACACACACACACACACACACACACACACACACACACACACACACACACACACACACACACACACACACACACACACACACACACACACACACACAGATAATACAGTGATCCACTTTTGGGGCCCCGGACGGAAGAGCCTAATGCTAACATCATTGAACTGACCCATACACTGAAAGGCCTGACCTCGTGAAACCATTGTCTCTGCAGCAAAGCATGTGATCGTTAGCGCAATCGCAAAAGTGATCAAAATGTGGATGGACATATGTAGGGCAGACATATATATATATATACATACGCAGATGGATGTGAATTTTATATGAAGCACTTTATGATATGCGTGACATTACAACAATTCTGCGTGCACTTCATAAGTGACGTGATGACTTTATGAAGGAATCACCACATCTATTGTGTCAGTTTTCATTTGTCATATTCTAGGGTCCATAAATGATTGAACATTTCTGATAACCATATTCAAATGCATAACAGCAAAGGACACAGCTAAAGGATACGAGAGGCCAGGCAACTTGAACGCCATGCAGGTTTGACAAAGGTGCAGAACTCAGGGCCTTCAATAATAATAATAATACTCAATGACCAACAGCAATGTAGTAATGAGTATTCAAAAGTGCAAATTACAAAGTACATTTTATTTTTAATATCAATTCAAATTGAAATTTGTATTGAAATTTAGGCATTTCTCCCGCCAAATTAATTCAAGTTTTGAGAGAATTTCAACAAAATATTCATCACGACGCATTGTAAGCTTGTATATCTGCTATTTTCATTATATTTGAAATAATTAGCCAACGCATAATGTAGACTTCTTTCCATTCCTAAATATAGTAGAATATTTGTCTATATAATATATATATATATTATATAGACAATATAATATAGTAGAGTATTTGAAACGTAGTGTAGTGAAAGTCATCCAAAAACACAAATAAATACCCAAGTAAAGTTCAGTACTCAAGTAAATGTACTTCGTTGCGGCAGATGGGAAAAAATAACAGAAACAAAGATATAACATAAAAGAATGCAGTGCAACGAAGGTCAAAGAAACTGCAGCTGATCACTGAGCAGTGAAGCACACGTCATATCGTCTCTGTTCGGGTGGAAACCTCATATGTCCAAAACAGTTACATGTACTTTTCAGGATTCAAAGCTTTTCGAGCTTGTAGATCTGCTGCTTTTGATGCTTTTGTGTGACGCCGTGGTATGATCAAGTAGGGCGTTGATTTACAAACAAACACAAATATGGAGATAAGAGGTTTCTGCGCGACAGCGACAAATGATTTGGCATGCATGGCAGTATCTGCCCTGTGCTCCCATTCTGACTGAGGCTTCCAGGCACTGCTGGTCCACTCAGAGCAGAACTGATTAGCCAGAGGTTTGCATTGTGTGTGTGTGTGTGTGTGTGTGTGTGTGTGTGTGTGTGTGTGTGTGTGTGTGTGTGTGTGTGTGTGTGTGTGTGTGTGTGTGTGTGTGTGTGTGTGTGTGTGTGTGGGCACTGCAGGAGGGGCCAGAGGCGAGCACACCCAACCAAAGCCCTGAAAATTCTCAGTGAGGGGCCGGGGAAAGTGTGTGTGTGTGTGTGTGTGTGTGTGTGTGTGTGTGTGTGTGTGTGTGTGTGTGTGTGTGTGTGTGTGTAGGGGTTTATTGACCAGTGCAGGAGCATCGCGCTGACCAGTGGAGAACTGGGCAGGCAGGGAGATGAATGGAGAACGCTGAGCTCACCATTTTAACTCCCTTTTATAGATGTTTGACAAAACACACACAATGCAAAATGCTGGCAGCACTGTCATATAGCTATTGTGTGTGTGTGTGTGTGTGTGTGTGTGTGTGTGTGTGTGTGTGTGTGTGTGTGTGTGTGTGTGTGTGTGTGTGTGTGTGTGTGTGTGTGTGTGTGTGTGTGTGTGTGTGTGTGTGTGTGTGCACATGCGCGCGCACACACACAAACGCACATACAAGTATGCATGTGTGTAAATAATTAGTATGGTTTCACTGGGTTCTATGAAAAAAAGAATGAAATGAGTTGTGTAAAATAAATGCATAGGGATATAATATATGAGGATGTATACATTGTGCGTGTGTGTGTGTGTGTGTGTGTGTGTGTGTGTGTGTGTGTGTGTGTGTGTGTGTGTGTGTGTGTGTGTGTGTGTGTGTGTGTGTGTGTGTGTGCGCGCGCGTGCACACACACGTGTTCTGAGTTTAAAATCATAATGCAGTTGTCATATTTAGGAATAATATAGGAGATTTGCGGACAAATGGCTACACAGGCTGCTGGTTTTGCCTCATTTATTATCAAAACATATTTTAGACAAAAAAAACATGACTTTGACCAAAGATATAATAACATGAATTTAGGTTTATAATATTGATAAAACTTTTACAAGCCATTTATACAACACTTAACAGGGTTACAAAGTGCATCACAGAAGGAAAAAACATAACCGTGCAGAACAAAATAATAAATAAAAAAGAAAAACAAATACAAACAGATAAAATACAGTAAAGATATGTATGTAAAATGCCAATCTACAAGATCACAAAGCGCTGCAACGCGATGCATTGTGAGCTTCTATATCTGCTTTTTTCGGCTTCGAAAGAATTAAGAAGAGCCAGGCACACAGCAGGGCACTCAATAAATCCTTTATGTAATTTAGAGCAAAGCCATTTAAAGCTTTAAAAATCACCAATAAAATGTTTTCATCGATACAGAATAAAACTGCCCGCCATTGTAAGTTGGCCAGCACATGCCAGAGTAATGTGATGGGGGAGTCAGTTAAGGGATCTCTGATTGACATAAAGTGCATCACAGTAGTCCAGGTTGGAATTTTTGTTTTTTAACCATGACTAACACTAACTAAAATCAGTGAGAGACAATACTTAATTGACATTTTCTTTAGTTTAAAGAAGCAAGACTGGACAACATTCTTAAAGCAGCACTATGTAACTATTTTTTAAGAGTAAAATGTATTTTTTTCCCCCAATCGTTAGAGTATGCGATTATACAATATAACAATTGGGTGGTTGAATTTTGTCTCCCTGCTCTTCTATCGAGACATTTAGATCATGTCAAAGGTCATAGCTCACCTAGACACAGGATCTGACACAAATTTTGACAAGATTACATTTACATTTATCCCCTGAGCAAGCAGGCAGGCTTTATTAGCTCAATGGTAAAAATGTCAGTGCTTGCGCAGGAAACCGGGTTCAAATGCAGGGTAGAAGAGGAAAGTTACATAGTGCAGCTTTAACCCTTAAAAACCCTTAAAACAGAGCAGAAAACAGGACACCAGGATTTGTGGCAGCCTGCTTAATGGACCAAAGTGAGAGCGAGGAAAACAGCAATATAACACACACACTGCATTCATTGCTATTGGAAATATGTTTTCAATGAGTGTGTATGTTTGAGTTGTTATTATAGAGGTATGAAGCCGTGTTTGAGAGCAGATCCTGTATGAGGCCTTTGAGTGAGATGTACTTGTACGCTGATCGACACTTGAGCTGAGATATGAATATGATGGACTGATAAGAGCTTCATTGAACTGAGAGCAAAGAGTGAGGCGGCCTCTTTAGCATTTCAAAGCATTCAGGAGCACGGCGTGCGACTGAATACTGCACACAAAAGCAAAAGAACATATAAATGCATTTACATGGAAATGATAAAAAGCCACTGAAGGTCCCCCAGGGGTCTATACTTGGGCCCCTTCTTTTTGCCCTCTACAGCAGTGGTTCCCAAACTGGCGGTCGGGATGATTTTGGGGGGTCCCCAGATGATTAGCTTAATGTACAACTTTGTTTTCTCACTCGACAGTCAACAAACCAACATACGGTATAAGTGTATACTGGGTATCTGCACATTTCTAAAGTGTCAATTTAAGGACTTTTAAGACCTTTTTAATACATCTAACATGAAAACAAAAATAAACTGATAATAAGACCATTACTACATCAAAAGTAACCAACAAATTATACAACACAAATGGTCAAACATTGGCTAAATTGTCAAATATTACCTAAGAAAGAAGCAAACATTTTGAAAATAGACGATCTGCAAGCTCACAATGCCTCACATTGCGAGGCGTTGTGAGCTTATAGTGGAGCTGAGTCAAACTGAATTTAATGCCTCAACTCCTACAATTCCAAGTGCTTGTCGGGGTGGGGGTCCCCAGTTCAAATATGATTATTTTGGGGGGTCACAGCCTGAAAAGTTTGAGAACCCTTGGTCTACACCAAATCTTATCACCGAAAGTAGCTTATCTACAAGCTCACACTGCGCCACAATGCAACTCGTGAGTGCTGCGATCCTCCATTTTGTTTGGCGAATGTTCGGCTAATATAGGACATGAATACAATGTGTGGATGCAAAACAAAATCTTTCACACATTTATTTAAAATGGTTAATGATTTACGGATCATGATAAAAGGTATCATTGTAAAGAGGAACATGTGAACTTCTTGTGGGAATGATTTGGGTCCAAATGAACACATTGTTATATTCCTCCCTAAATGCACCATTTACTATACGATACTGTACATGCAGGTTTCACATGCACCTGCACAGTGAACAGGCCGATACATAGGCTAGTAAGGCTACACATAGCCTACAGGACATACCGTACAGTAACCTAAATTCCCTGACAACATTTTTAAGTGACCTTAAATCATGGCTTCAGCTCAACACTAACTGGCCATAGTTAGATCCCTAGCATTGGATTCTTCTCTTAGTGTAATATACAAATAATGATGCTAATAATAATTTATGTGGACTTTTTATTTGATGGCCTTGCTGCCCTGGCATGTGGCCTCAAAATGTGCTCTCAAAACATTTACAACACCAAAAGGCCAAGTGGCCTTGCCCCTAAAATGATTAAATTCCAGGCATACTTATATACCGTATACTCTACTGTATAGGCCCACACACTGAGTACAGCACACTGATGTTGGCCTACAAGGCAACCAAAGGCATATGGCACCCCCGAGCCTTCAAGGCCTGAACCAAACCTACAACCCCTCTTGCTCACTCAGATCAGCTAACACAGGAATGCTACAAGCCTTCCCTAAAACATAATGGACAGTGGACAACGCTCCACACGTCCCAGACTCTTCTCTCTCCTGGCTACCAAACAGTGGACTAAACTCCCCATTGCAGTCAGAACTGCAGACTCACATCCAACTTTCCACCGTAATCTGAAGACTCGCCTCTTCAGACTCCACCTCAGCCCCTAGCAGTGTTGCATTGGTGAATCTATCTCTGGTGGGACGCTCTTTCAAAGACGTCACACGCACGTCGCTTAACATCTACACAACAGGTCACACAATGGACAACCAATATGCATCTATAGGCTCATTCCTATGTTAATTCACCTGGTGTGACATCCGGCAGTCAGCATGCAGCCTTTGTAAACTTTGTTGAGGAACCCATACGCAAAAAAAGGAAAAAACAGCACCCTCTGCTGTTTTCTTCCTTTGAATTTGACTCTGGGGGGGGCCTCCCTATAGAATATGGATAACAGGATGTTGGCCGTTAGGTCCGCCCTCAGCCCTCCACTTCCGGTCCACGTGTCTTTGTTTACATTCCCAACATTCCTAACTATACATGTCGTAACAGGAGCTCCCGAACAGATTCAGCTGCGGAGCTCTGATTGTGTCTTGAGAGATTCGTTGAGGTGTGAACTTAAGGGTTGTTTTTAATTGATGCATGTGCGTGCGCGTGCTCCCGCTCAAAAGACTGGTGGGACGGCGTGTTACCGCGTGCAATGACCAATGGCAACATTGGCCCCTAGCACTTCAATCTCCCTGTACCACTTCTTGCAACCTTTTCTTTCAAATGATGCTAGCAATTGACCAAGACACAGTATGGCTACTATATGCAGACATATCTCGGTCACTAACTTCTCATGTTTTTCACAAATGTTTAAGAATGTGATTTAGATCAAATGCTATTTAGACAGATGCTAGGTAGGTTCATATTCTACGTGGTATCCTAGTTTTCTCTACTTCTTCCGATCTCGCACTTGTAAGTCGCTCTGGATAAAAGAGCGGCTGCTAAATGCCTAAATTGTAATTGTATGCGCGCGCACACACACACACACACACACACACACACACACACACACACACACACACACACACACACACACACACACACACACACACACACACACACACACACACACACACACACACACACACACACACACACACACACACACACACACACACAATTATGTGTGTGTGTGGAGGGGGGTGGGCACCCACAGGCACCCACATGTGCGTGTGTTAACACAAACACACTAACACATGTATGTATTTAGTTGTTCTCCTGTTTGTTAGCCTGCTTGGCTCTCATGGCATTCTGGGTGACCGTGGAGAGTGAGGAGCGCGACACGCTGGCCGTCTCCACGATCTCGATGTCCTTACAGGTCAGACAGGCCACCAGCTTCTGGCGAGACGCCGCCGGTGCAAAGAAGAACTCATGGGAGACTCCAGCCAGAATGGCTCCGATCAACGGGCCAATCCAAAACACCTGCGGTACGGGCGATAATTGTGTAAATATCCATAGACATTCTACCCGGAAATAACACCTATATACGTGTTGTTTACAAACATTCTGATTTTGTGTATAAAGTCCTGTCTTGAAAGTAAAAGTCTTAGTTAGATAGAAGCAGTGGTGTAAAGTAACTAAGTACATTTACTTATTTGAAAACTTTAGTTACTAGTTACTTTGCAGATATAAATTATTACATTATATAACATACATTAACCACTTTAGCCCTATTTTATACCTAGGCTATTTGAAAATAGCCGATCTACAATCACACAACATTGTGAGCTTGTAGATCTTCTATTTTCAAACATTTTAGCACTTTTACTTTTGGTACTTTAAGTACATTTTGATACCAATACTTTTGTACTTTTACTCAAGTAAATCTTGAATTCTGGACTTTTACTTGTAACAGAGTACTTCTACATTGCAGTATTAATACTTTGGTCATTTGGAAAACACAGACGTTGATGGATGTCAGAGGGTCTTACCCAGTGGTTTTCCCAGAAGCCAACGATGATTGCTGGACCCAGAGCACGTGCAGGATTCATACATCCCCCAGAGAATCTCGCCTGGACAACGATAATAATGCAACCATTCAACATTTATGGGCCAATTTCAGAGCCATCAATGATCAAGGATTTTATGAGATGGGGTGTGGGTGCCTACATGGTAAATGGTGTAATTACATAGCGCCTTTGTCCAAAGCGCTTTGTAGTGTGCATTACATTCACCCATTCACACACAGATGGCAGAGGAAACCACACAAGGCACCAACCAGCTCATCAACGAGCAGTTACGGGTTCAGTGTCTTGCTCAAGGACACTTGCTCGACACGAAGCCAAAGAGGGGGCGGGGATCGAAACCTTCTGTTTCCAAAATGGCCGCTCTACCTCCCGAGCTTGACCCCTCATTGTCTCTAAACCAATGGACGGTTGAATTAGTGCTTCTCTTACCGCCATCAGAACTCCAGTGGTGTGGGCGAATCCAATGGCCAGGCTCCCCGAGTCTGATGTGATCTCCCTCCGTCTCTGGTCTTCCACCGCGTACACAGTGAACACCAGCTGGAAGGTGCACAACACCTCCATCCCCAGAGCCTGGGCTGCGTTCACCTCCAGAGGCACCTGCAGGCCAGGGAGGATTCTTCAACTCTCCTCAAAAATGTAACAAACATATATTCTTAATAACACACCGTCACCTTCTTAAATTAATGGCCTATGTCCTTTTTATTTAATACGTTTTTCAGAAAACTGAAAAAACGGAACCAAAACAAACTATATCATATTTCTTAATCATTTCACCCAAAACGTTTATAACATTATATGACTATTGACATACAAATAGCACTGTCAGTTATGTAAACATAAGAGGATTAAATGACTTAGGCCAATTTGTATTTTGACTTGAGCCAAATTTAAACCTGACTTAGGCCAAATTATTTGTGCAGTAACTGCCTTACTCCAGACTTAGGCAAGACAATGTGACTTGGGCCCCAAAATATTTGCCCAAGTCACATGGTCACACTCTTGACATAGGCCATTATACTATACTGGGGTGGGAACACCATGATCTTTTCTCCAAGGATAGGCGATTTTCATGACAGTGTCATGAAGAGCTGATTTAGGCAAAAATATAATTTTCCTCAAAAAATGACCTAGGCCGTTATTGTAACTCATTAAAACCGGGAAAGCATACGCGTCATTTTAGATTTTTGCGTTGGCTATTAAAAAATAGCAGATATACAAGCTCACAGTGCGTCACACATGCCACCACGATCTTGTACATCTGCTATTTTTGAACATTTTTGGAAAAATCTCGAAAGTGTGAGAACAACTGATTTAGAAGGCATTTGGCGGATTCGGCCTCAGGTCTTAATGGGTCAAGAAAGGTGACGACACGGAAGTTTGAAGATCAAACCTTGTTGACAAAGTACTCTGCAGAGGATTTGAGTGGCAGGGCCAGGTAGAGGGCCCCGGCTCCCAGACAGGCTCCCAGACACTGCGCGCTGACATAGGCCACGCCCCTCAGCACGTCTATTCTCCGCGTGGCCATCATGGTCAGAGTGACAGCGGGGTTCACCTGGACACAGGGGAAACAAACACATTGTCGCTGTTGGGTGGAAACCTTGTACTGTATGCAGTGGTCTATTTTATACCTAGGCTATTTGAAAATAGCCGATCTACAAGCTCACAACGCGTCGCATTGCGACGCGTTGTGAGCTTGTAGAGCTGCTATTTTCAAACATTTTAGTCATTTTACTTTTGGTACTTTAAGTACATTTTGATACCAATACTTTTGTACTTTTACTGAAGTAAATGTTGAATTCCGGACTTTTACTTGTACTTACTTGAGTACTTCTACATTGCAGTATTGATACTTTTACTTAAGTAAAACATTTGAGCACTTTTTCCACCACTGCTTGTATGTCCAAGACAATAAGTTTCAGGAAAAGGAATAAAGAACATGTGTTCCAATGGATCCAATATAGTCGTTATGTTGTCACAATACTTTTCGTTGGTTAAATATTTATAAAACCCCACAGAACTTTCAATTTTTAACATGTTTACAACTCTACTTTGGCGCAACACTCTCTTTTGTACAACAAAGTAGCAAGCGTATTTTTTTATTTTTTTTATTAAACTATAAAAAGTTTAAATATGGATATACAAGGTTTCTGCCCGACAGCAACGATATACAGCATGTACTCCAAAATTCAAATTCAAACAGCCACACAACTCACAGACCAACACAGTCCTAAAATACGTCACAGAAAACTGGTGTGATGAAGACGACTCACCTGAGTCCCGCTGATCTCTCCAAAACAGTGGCACAGTGCGACTATGACCACCCCTGCTGCCAGGGCCGGGTACAGGGGTCCCACAGGGGCCTCTTCGGGGCCTGGCACAGAGGCCCCTAAAACGGTGCTCACTAACAGCAGGGTGCCCAGCAGTTCTGCAAGCATGGCGCGCCAGAACTGCCGACTACGGAGCTCCTCAGAGGGAAGGGGACGGTGACACAGAAAGCCCATGTTTATCTTACTAGTCGTCATTTACCGTTTGGATGAATTATAGCTTCCATATCAGCACATCATTCTCATCACAGCTATTCTATTAGCATACTGGAATTTGTGTTTTACTTATAGCTGATAAAGTACAGTCCAAATAAAGTCCCTGTTTTATCTAGTGAGTAGAAATAAAGCAACTAATTACGCTTTCAACTGACCCTCAAGGTTATGTCACAATTGTTTTTAAATGCAAAAATGTAGTACGTGCCAAGAGCAATGCAAAAGACTTTTTTCCTCAAGACACATTATTAACCCTTAAAATATGACGTCGTCTTGCTAGAGAAAAAAACGACTGACAATAACTAAAAATGTTATGAATGCTATCTCTTATTGTTTACATTAACGTTCTTAATGTTAATGTTCTTTCTAAGAACATGTCAACACCAGTTAAGTTCCGGATAGGTCAAATACTAACATACCCTTTGAAGTGCATTCAGCATTCATGAGGAGAAAATCACACAAAATACTCTATGGTAAATGCAAAGTTGTAAACTAAGCTTACCTCATGCAGTGCCATTTCAAACAAGTGATGTTGTTTCTTCTGTCTGTCAATCTGTCTAGAATCCAGATGGCTCCGTCTTTACTTCCCTTCGTGTGTGTGTGTGGTCAGGATTTAAAGGTCTGGGGGTCTCTATGCTGCACGGCTCATCACCTGTTCTGAAGGAGTGTCTGCAGTGTCCTTCAATGACAAACAGTCTCTTCTCTCTCTCTCTCTCTCACTCTCTCACTGTACTCATCATTCTGTACCAAACCAAGCAAGGCAAGTTGATGTATTATCCTGCACAAATAGCTTTCTTAACCACTTAATCTACTATATACTATTATACTATTATTTTGTATTATACTTTTTTCATAGACCTCTATACATGGCCTTATAACAGGATCAATTGTTGGACAGATGACAGCCAAGGTTTTAGGACAAAGGTTATCTTTATTCCCTTGTGACCAGTGACCACACACTGCTTGCCATGCCTTGAGGTAATAATGTGGTAGTCTGGTAGATAGCCACAAGGAAACAAAGCATGAAAAGGCAGATAACAGACCTGTCATGATAGAGCTCTGTCTCTCCCTGAATGTTTGTGGGGATGACTGATTTAGCCTGCGTGCCTCGATCAACCCCGATGCACAACAGGTGTGTAGTCACACCTATAGCTCGGAGTCTCTGTCATGATCTGCCTTTTGATGTCGTTTTGTTTCCTTGTGGCCATATCTACCACATTATCACACCAAAAGCAGTGTGTGGTCTCATTGGGATTAAAGATCACGTTAGTCCTGAAACCTTGGCTGTCATCCGTCCAACAATTGAACCTGTCCAACAATTGAACCCTCCTTTTTGCCCTCTACACCAAATCTCTTTGCCGAAAATAGCCGATCTACAATCTTACAGTGCACCGTTGTGAGCTTGTAGATAGGCTATTTTCAGAAAGAAATACAAATACAAGTTTTGAAACGTTTTTAGGAATAGGGTTTAAGTGGTTAATGGCAAGGTTCCCCCCCCTTGTTTTGTCCCTCTGCCAGTCCTCTCTAATTTGGAGTCCTAAGCACCTGTTGCCTCACACACTTCCTGAGCCTAATTTTCATATGAATTAGGAGAGGGAAGCGACCATTACTGAGGGGGGAGGGGGCGGGAGGCACCAGAACAACAAGACGGATTATCAGCAAACCTAAATAATAGTAATTCTCTACCGAAATTATCTCTCTAATCACAGAAGTTATGAGATCAACATAGACTAATATACCAATTTATAACAGATCAAACAATATCATCTGACATGATACTACTGAGATGAGATAGATTGTCGTAGATCGCTATGGCAGTAAAGCAGTGATGACAGAGGTTAAAGGTCAAAGGTGATTACTCTGGAGTGGCTACCTAATGCTTAAAATTGTGACTTGAAATAAACAGTGTCATGATTGTATCATCTGGACACGATCGAAATCTCCATCCTGCCCGTTTATCGAAATATAAAATCTCATCATCCCCCCCCGACTACTTGTGATGATCACCATGGGGACAGCAGCCACTTTCATGATGCTGTTGCCATAGCAGCTATTGTGCCGCTGCATCTGTCGATGCTTTCCACATCCTCTTTGATGCCAAACAAACATTACTCTTCATGAAAACGACGACGGTCAGTTGGGAATTCCTCTGTTTAACCCATTAAGACCTGAAGCCGATTCTACAAATTGTCTTCTAAATCTCAACAGTATTCTGAAAAACCTATGTTTCTATATCAGTGGTGCTCAAACTTTTTCATGTCAAGGACCCCCAAAATTATATGTATTTGGCCGCAGACCCCCATCTCAAAATATTGTGTTCCAGGGAACCCCAGAAGCAAGGATATAGTATATCGCCCTGGGGGACGCCAGTCAACTAAGTATAAACGTAGTGGTTAAAAGGTGTGATGCGATGAACGACAATAGAATAAAGCTAATGCTGTGTAATGCAATGATAATATAGAACAGTTTTCATTTGCCTTGGAAATGGGTGATGCTGAGATGGATGTACACTGCAGCCTGTAGGTCAGCTGTTCTCAAACGTTTTCATGTCAAGGACCCCCAAAAGTATAGTATGGATGTATGTATGTATTTGGCCGCGGACCTCCATCTCAAATTATATTGTTCCAGGAACCCCCAGAAGCAAAGATTTGAGTTACAAATGTTTGCTTTAAATATATATATATTCAAAGGTTTGCAAAAATGTTCACAATTTTTCAAAAAATGCAGATCTACAAGCTCATAGCGTGGCACTCGGTGCCGCGCTATGAGCTTGGATACATCTACTATTTTTCAATAGCCCAAGTATAAAAGGTTAAAGTGGTTACAATTATTGTGATGCTATATTAACACATTTTGCTAGGGACCCCCTGGAACCCCCCCCCCAAGGATCCCCGGACCTCACTTTGAGAACCAATGCCGTAGGGGATGCAGAAAGGTTTGGGGGGACAGGTAAGGTAGGGGACAATGTCCAAACGAGGGTCTCCTGACCTTCTTGGCGTCAGGGGCCCTCATCAGTGTAGCAGACTAGGGTCCAGAATGAACTGGTTGGGCGGAGTGTTAGCGCGCCCCATTATGGTGTGGATTACCCCCATCCACAGGCTCCGTTATCCCCGCTTTTGTGGAGCTAAGCCCCCCCTGTTGTGGGGCAGGATGGTTGGGGGGGCACAGAGTGGAACCCGCTGGCGTGGGGAGTTTTCAGCCCCCTCCACACAGAATGCTGACACTGACACAATATAGCCACACACACACACACACACACACACACACACACACACACACACACACACACACACACACACACACACACACACACACACACACACACACACACACACACACACACTCTCTCTCCTTCTCACCGAGTGCCACTAAAACTCCTCACAAAGTGCCAGCTAAGGGATTTGAGAGAGAGAGAGAGAGAGAGAGAGAGAGAGAGAGAGAGAGAGAGAGAGAGAGAGAGAGAGAGAGAGAGAGAGAGAGAGAGAGAGAGAGAGAGAGAGAGAATTCATCTGTGGAAGTAAAAGAAGGCATTGCTATGCAGATTTGTTGATCATTAACATACAGTGGTGGTGTAAAGTATTTAAGTACATTTACTCAAGTACTGTACTTAAGTACAGTTTTGAGGTTTTTTTTTTTACTTTACTGGAGCATTTCCAAATTTCTATACTTTTCCTTCTACTCCACTACATCTCGGAGGCAAATATCATACTTTCGGTACGTTAAGTGCATTTTGGTACCAATACTTTTGCACTTTTAATCAAGTACATTTTGACTTCCGGACTTTGCCTTGTAACAGAGTATTTCTATATTGCAGCATTGTGATACTTTTACTTAAGTAAAACATTTGAATACTTTTCCCACCACTGACATACAGTATAGTAATACAGTAAGTAACTGTCCCCTACACACTGCAGCCGTTTTAGAGTGTCTACTGTAAAGAGTGACTTTGAGTCCATGTCAGCGTGGAGCAGCTGGTTGTGATAGCACGGCCTTCCCAGGAGCATGTGCTTCAGACAGGAGTGACAAGGCACTGGGTCAGGGCTCTTGTGAGACACTTTGTGCTGTGTTGTCAACTTACCTCGTGTCGTACATCTAAGACAGTGGTTCTAAAACTGTGGGCCGGGACCCCAAGGGGGGTCCCCACATGATCTTTTTTTTTTTTATGTCCCCATATGACAGTGAAGTGACAATTGAACAGCTTTTTAACCCATTAAGACCTGAGCAGATTCTTAAAAATGTTTTCTAAATCCTAACATTTTTTTTTTCAAGATTTAAAAAAAATAGCAGATCTACAAGCTCATAGCGCGGCACTCGGTGCCGCGATATGAGCTTGTATATCTGCTATTTTTGAATAGCCAAAGAAATCTAAAGTGACACAGATGCATTCCAGGTCTTAATGGGTTTAATGCCTAAAAAAAACAACAGGTCAAACATTGGCCAAATTGTCAAATAATATAAGAAAGAGGCAAATATTTTGAAAATAGCCGATCTACAAGCTCACTTGCTCACACGCTTTTGAGCTTGTAGATCTGCTATTTTCACAATATTTATCTGTGGAACCGAGTCAAACTAAATGTAATGCCTCAACTCAATTCCAAGTGCTTATCAGGGTGGGGGGTCCCCTGGTAAAATATGATTATTTTGGGGGGGTCCCCAGTTCAAATATAATTATTTTGGGGTATCACGGCCTGAAAAGGTTGAGAACCACAGATCTAAGAGGCAGGAGGTAAACTGCTGCGTTCATGTCCACTCAATTTGCAGTCGTGGAATAATTATCACGCTCGGGACCTCGAGTACTGGACTCTCACACCCAAGCAACAGGACAACCACATTGTTTGCATACATTACCATGTCTGAGGAGCCGAACAAAAATAAACCTGTGGACAAGACATAATAAAGACCACCACCTTGAAATCTTTCACATCTTCCGAATCCGAACACTGGACATTATGTTAAGTCAACTTCACAATAGTTGTGTATGGTAAATCCACACACACACACACACACACACACACACACACACACGCAACATTAAAAACGAGCTATTCTGTCCTATTAAATAGGGGGGAAATAGGGGATTAGTTTATGTTACATAAACACAATTAAACTATATTAAAAACAAACTTCACATATTACTTTTCAACTAAGTTTAACAAAAGGTCTGACATTTCGATCCATGTTGGATCTTTGCCAAGTCAATAAAAATAAAAAAAAGACCTGTTCAGTCCTGCCATACACTCACTGCCTGCTACATGATGTCACTCGTTTTTATTTAAAAGAAGTCTAAACCACAGCTCGATGTGCAGGTTTAATCCTAAACCACAAGAACCTTGGTGTCCCTATTCTGGGCATGTCATAATAGGCACACATTCATCAGCGAATGTGTGCATTGTGAACTTTTTCATTGTATTGGGGGGAGAGCAGACCAAGTACACATTTTTTTTCTAAGTATTGAGGGTTTACGTGGTTAACTGTCAGAAAATACACATCCATTAACATGAATCCAACACAATGCTACACAAGTCTATGAAGCCATCTATGAAAAGGTTTTAATCAGCAACACAATTTATACAACATATATGGGGGTGGTCCCTGCTTCATCTCTCTCTCAGCTAAGGGTCCTTGGCTAGAAAAACGTTGAAGATCCCTGGTTTAAGAGGTTTAACTATGTATGCAGTGATACATCACACTGTAAAACGGGTAGGAAAAAGGGGCCGTGGACAATGGATCCTCTCTACTAGATGTGGTTTTTATTCAACTCACAGTACATTCTACAGATGCTCACATGTTAACATCACCTTGATACAACATAGTCTTGTAATACCTCCTCTTAAAAATGATAAATTGGTCCTAAAAATATATATAGAAAGGAACAAATTTAAAGTCACAAAAACTGTACATTGTTAAAAATTTCACTTAACACCACATTTGGTTTTTATTTTAATGTATTTTTCTTTTCTTTTTTTTTGAAAAACAGAGCTGTCCCTTCAGTGTAACAAGGAACATCAAAGTGTATTTCCTACCAACCGATTTGCTTTTCAGTGTAAGAAACTAGCTTAAATAAAAATCCAGGTTGCGGAGTCATCCTGTCGCCTTCATTGACACACCAACTGTCCCGTACAACGTGTACATTGGCCCTTGTACAGATGGAAAACAAAAAAGCTAAAAACACACAAAAAAAGAGGAATGTAAAACGGAATGAAACGGGCAGAATTTTGAGTTGTGGACTTCAGTCTAAAGGGCCATTTGCAATGTCTGGCCTTCAATCTGGTACATCATACAGGACTATCATCTTCCACGTGACCGCCTTTCAGTGCTTTCCGCCCCATCAGACCCGTTACAAACTGGAAATATTCATATGTAGAAGTAGTTTCATTACTGGACCTATTCGTATTTTGTTTTAAGTCAACTGAAAGCAGCATCTTGATGCTCCTTTTATCAGCAGTTAATTTGTCAGGAAATGTTTGCCTCATTTTACTTTAGTACACATTATAGTGTAAATAGCAAAAGTACAGTGAGAGCTCTGCAGATTAAAACAAATGACTAAGAGATAAAATGGTGCTCACATTGTTTCAGTCCAATCAATGTGGCCCGCGACGCACGTCCACCGATCGTACGCTGAAGCTAAAAACTACCGGCTTTGTTTGCTCATGTGATCCAACAAAGGGTACAGCCGAGTACAAAAAACCCCAGACTGGTTTTATAGACAAAACACGAAATCCTCCAGTTATAGCAGTGGTTCTCAACCTTTCCTGGATCAGGGCCCACTTGAAAACCTTTAAGTTCTTATTTATTGGTATCACTTTTTAATATTAAATCTTAGCCAATTATGTGGAGGCCAACCAGTGGGCCTCCCACAGGTCCACTGGTTGAGAACCAGTGAGTTATAGAAACCAGTGTCCTTCACACAGCAGCAGAGGAAAGGTGTGTGTGGGAGGGAGGGGGATCATGTGACCGTGTGTGTGTGTGTGTGTGTGTGTGTGTGTGTGTGTGTGTGTGTGTGTGTGTGTGTGTGTGTGTGCGTGCGTGTGCGAATGTGTAAGAGTTTAAGTGGAGGTTATACAATGCCTACTTGTGACAATCCAAGAAGAAAACACGCTCATTTTTTTTCCGTTTAAACTGGCCTTTTTCATAAATCGTCTAGAACATCTTCTATTAGGTAGGTCTGTACACATTCACTACAAGCTATTGCTATTAAATAATCCCAGCTATGGTAATCTTTATATATATATAGAATATATAATAAAAAATATATTGGAGCAAAAAATTACTTCTAGGCATAAGACCACGTTACATTACATCTCCAATGAACAGGTAAGAGAAAGGGGCCCAAGCCTTAAAGAGGTTTCTTCTCCACTTGTGTTGGTGGAGGGGGGTCCAGAAAACAGTCCTCTGACCCGACAGTCAGTCTTGAGACCCCGGTACCCCCTCACGGCGGGACCCTGCTTATGATATGATGCTCTGTGACAGGAGGAGGATTCCTTACAGGTGAGAGAATGAAGTGAAGAGGGGAAAAGACTGGAGGTTATCCCTCCCTCTCCACTAGTCGAGGGAATGTGGGGAAGAAGAAAAAAGTTCAAGCCAACAACGTGTTCGGGGCCTTAAAAAAAGCTGAGGCCAACAGTGGAAACGATAAACAGACAAATAATCAAATCTATACATATATACCTATACATGTTAAGAATACAGGGTGGCTGGACGCGTCTTCCAGACAGTCTTAGTAGTAACGGGGAAGAGGAGCCGACACCAGTCTGAGGAAGCCCCACCCCGACCGGGGGGGGAGGAGCGCTCCTGGGCTCCTATAGTCCGATTCATACTTCGTCCACCGAGAATAGCAGACCGCGACGCGTTCCGAGCTTGTAGGTCCGCTATTCTCGGCCGCTCTCGGCCAGCGCGACAAGCATAAATTAGGGCCTATTTGTCCTTGTTCTCGTAGAACTCCGCCCAGCGGCTTTGGAAGAAACGCCTCATGTTGTGACCGGCCATCCCCACCTCAGACGTGTCCTCGTTAAAGAGCTCGCAGTTGTTGAACACCAGCTGGGCGTCGGCCGCAAACTCCTCACAGCTGCAGTATCTGTGGAGAGAATGACACCTCCATTCAAACCACTTTTATTTTGTTTACTCATTATGCCAGTTAAATTCTTCCCCCACACACACACTTCACTGTGCCGTTGTATCCTTCTGGCTCACCTGCCAGTGAGGAGCCCCCACCGGGAGGACGTAGAGCCTCCGTCCTACTCCTCCTGCCCAACACTCCCCGCTGACAGGTGCCGCCCCAGCACGTAGGAGTACGTGCAGTGACACATGTCTCCCCCCCCCCCCCCCCCCGGCTTACCTCCCCTGAACACAGGCCAATTGTATTCATATAGACGCTCAACAAAGCCGTATAACCGCGGTGGATTCAAACCCCTCGACTCCGGTGGTGGGCAGGTACTTTCAGGTATGCTCACCCCAGAATAGGGACACTAGGGTGTCCCTATTCTGGGGACACCCTATTCTAATTCTATTAATTAAGCATTATTATACTCAAGGTGCTTTACCGTCATTATTGGCATGACAGTGATGCGGTCAGGAACAAGGCTCTTGAGGAGAGTTGCATAATCATCACTGCAGTGCTAATAATGATTGTAAAACACACCCTCGAGTGTAATATTATAAACATGCAAAAGGTTAACAAAATACAACATACAATCACAATAGATTTTTACTGTGGGGCAATTCGCTCTCACAATAACAAACTTTTTGTGAGTGTTATCTCGGTTTCCCTGGAAATCCATGGGCCTGAATGACACAATAGCCAGTGGCCCAGTACCCGTTTACTCAGCCGGCCCAGACCCATTGACTTGGCTCTGGGCTAAGCCAGAGCCAAGTCAATTCCCAAAGTGAGTCAATACCACATATATTGACTCAGACAACTTGTAACAAACAAAATATGTTTTTTATTGACACATTTTGCCACTACAGTATACGTCTGTGAACTTCACATGCATTTATGAACTAGTAGCGCTAGCCTAGCACTGTGTCACAGAGACACACTGTCACCAGCACAGCTGAAGAGGAATTCAGAGTGGGAGGAACTTCTAGTACACAGTCAAACCCACTGAGGATTTGTCAAGGCTGAACAGTTGGCTATTCTAATCAGTGGCAGAGTGATAGCTATATATTCATTAGGCCGTGCTCAAATCTTTTATTTGAGAATGGCTAGGTGTGCCGTCATGCTCATTTGAGCACGGCTGGAGAGCCTATTCCGACCAATCCGATTGCTTGGTCGGAACAACCTGTTGTATAACCTACAGTAATGACCTTTGAGAGAACACGGGGGCGAGGTGGTCGTACCCTCCCTGCAGCAGCCTCTCTCTCATGGTGAGGAAGTCCATGGGGTTCTTGACGATCTTGCGGTACCCTGGCACCAGCCGCGGGTTGACGGGTTCCAGGAAGGGCCAGGCGTCTGCGTGAGCCTCCATCTCCATCAGGATGATCCTAGAAAACGCATAAAAAAAACACCACACCATCAGTCGATCACAGCCTGCACGTTGCAACAAACGTTGGCTCACAAAAAAACATCTATCACAGGAGCAGCCGGAGAAATATTTGCTGTAGAGACGGTTTCAAATTACGTCAATAATGACTTGTTTCCTGGATAATAACTCGTTTCCTGGATACCAAAAGCCTTGTTTTGTTGGTCAGCTTAGCTAGCTAGCTATAATGTAATGTTTTATGGGAAGAGTAAACAAAAAAACGTGGAGAGAAGTGAGCTTCAGTCTCCTTGACCTAATAATGCTAGGCTAGTTGATCATAGTTAATGTATTCAGCCTACAAGACAATATTAACCACTTAAACCCTATATACACGTCGTTGACTGGTATCCCACAAGGCTCTATACTTGGCCCTGTACTCCTTGGCTTCTACAGCTCTTAACAGATCAGCGTAAACGGTAGGAACGCTGGCACTGGATGTACCCCGTTTTAAAAAACCTCTGGCACTTCATGCGTTAACAACACGAGTGCTCAGATGAAACGGTCTAAAAAAGGCAGAGCGTCATTCCAAATACATCAACAGCACTCACTCGCAGTAGGTGAGGTCGGGCTGGTTGCGGGTGGTCATGCGGCGCCGTTTGGCCGGCGAGTGCCCCGTCCCCGAGCCTCCGGCGCCTTCCCCGGAATAGCGGGAGGACGAGGAGGACGGCGGCGGGGCGTCTTTGTGCCTGGTGGCCATGCCGGCGGTGCGGCGGGGCGTTGCGTCTTCCTCGGAGCTTTCGTCCTCGTATCTCCTCTTCTTCACCCGGTTCCTCTTTTTGGAGGAGCTGTGTGGCGAATCACCTTCCTCCTTTAAAACGAGCAAAATGACAGGTTAGAGACGGAGGTCAAACAGATTGGGAGGATTGGAAGAAATTGCAACAGAGGGGAAATTTCCAGGGAGAAAGCGAGGTCTGAAAAGGACTTATTGCTAAATGCCACTAATCTTAGCCTGCATGCTGTGATTGGAGATTGCCGCTTAAAGCTGGCTGTCTATTGTGGGTGGATAACATTATTTTTTTTAAAGTGTCCTGACCTTGACAACGCATGTGGGACAGAACCAGTCCCCCTCGGGCACCTGGGTGACCTTGGGCTTCAGGCAGTACATGTGGCAGCCGCGGTCGCAACCGTCGCACAGCAACAGGTACTCATCATTGTCTCCCTTCCTGCACACCTGACAGGTCTGGAGATGCAGAGAAACCACACGGTGCTGATGGTTAGAACCTGTCCCCAAACCTCAGTCATACTACTAGTGGTGTGCTGCATTACCAATAGAGCTGACCCTCGAAGCTTTTTTTTTTGGGCTGACGAAGGGATCAAAAATCGATTTTAATTTGACCGTTTGATTACATATTCATATAGAACGGGGTCATTCCTATGTTCCCCGCTTACCTATGGATTATGGATTGTGCTTATGTTTAGCTGTAAATTTCTCAAGATGAAATTCAAAACTTATTGATTTTAGCCTTGTGCGGTTTTAACTGTGGCTGCAGATAGCGTTAGCCAGCCTAGCTTTTAGCCACCGGCCAGTCTACTAGTCTGGAAGAGAAGAGGGGCGCAGATCTACAAGCTCTCAACATGTTGTGCTGCAACGCCTTGTGGGTTTGTATGTCGGATATTTTGATAATAAAAAAACATTTAAATAACACAAATAGTTTTTTTTTTCACGTTTCAATCCTGTGCCATTGAACGAAGCTTCAAACTGTTTGGGTCAGCTCTAGTTACAAAGTGTCATAGATCACTGGTTCTCAAAGTGGGGTCTGGGGACCTCTAGTGGTACTTGAGAGGGTTCCAGGAGGTTCCCAGCAAAAAGGAGAACAGTTGAAACACTTAAAAAAGGAGCACTTCAATTATATGAAGCACAGATTGAAAATGGGCGATCCTCACTATTGCTCATTATAAGACAGTCACCCTTTCTGTCAACACACACTGCATCTCAGGGTGTGACAGTTCAGAACCCTGCCTACCAGTGACATCACCGAAGGGAATTCCAAGCTAATGGAAAGTTAGCATGATGAAACAGAAGCCATTGTTCTTGCATCAATACAAAGGGAAAAAAAGAAAAAAACATGGTTTGAAATCTTGTTTGAAATGACCAAACCTGCCTACTGATGTCATTGTTAGGCAGATTTCTGAACTGTCCACAGCCAACTCTGAGACGCAAATGAGACAGAAATGCCCTGGCACAAAATATTTTCAAATGTTCATTTGGGGGTCTATGACATGATCATGTTTGAGAAAGAAATGCCTTTGTTACTAACAGCGATGGGAGATATTGGAAGAAAACTCTAGATTTTGCATATATTCTCACTTGA
Organism: Gymnoscopelus microlampas; assembly: GCF_963454915.1. NCBI lineage: Eukaryota > Metazoa > Chordata > Actinopteri > Myctophiformes > Myctophidae > Gymnoscopelus > Gymnoscopelus microlampas. The sequence continues at coordinate 11,518,048 of NC_139947.1, read as the reverse complement.
AAGTATGTCATTAATTAAAATAGCTTTTTTGACTGCAACTTTGTTCTAGACTACTTCTTTGGCAGTGTACAGTTTCATCTTCTATATTTGCAGTACAAATTACCAGCCACAGTCAGCATTCACCAGTATTTTTTGTCAGGTGGCTAGACTTAATTTCCCCACCCTGGTTATTAGTCTCCGGTTAAAAACACAACTGTGGCAGCATTACGTTTCGGTAAGGAACAAGGAAACCACACTGACTCAAACAGAATATTATCAGTGACAATGAAGAGCAAAACAGCCCATATGAAAAGCCTCTTACCACTTTGACAACAGATCTCTCCCAGGCGATGGCCTTCTCAAGCTGCAGTAGACACAGACACAGCTGGGGGGCGCTGCGGCACCGGTCCAGAGCCTGCCTCCACGTTCGCAGCCGAGGGGTGATCTCACTTTCAAGACTGGGATAAGAAGAAATATAAAAACAGGGTATGATGTAAAACATATATATATATATATATATATATGTTACAGTATAATTGGAAAACCAGTCAGATTGAAAAAGGAGTGCTCGTTTTCTTCGAGTTCACCTCCCGCGCTCAAAAAAAGAAAAGCTGTCTCAGAAGTACCGAGAATAAAGGGGGGGGGGGGGGCAATGATTTACGATTCTGTCCCTATCGGTAGGCCTGTCAAAATTATTACATAATCGTCTAATCACAATTATTTGAGATAATGGCAATTATTTTTGCATAATCGCCATAATTGTTTCTGTGTTGAAACATTTTCACACATTTTCAAATATATTTTTTAAAAAAAGCAGAAATAGCTGATCTACAAGCTTACAACGCGTCACTTTTTTTTTGTTTTTACATGTATACAATTATTAAATATGTCAATCATTTCTTTTATTTGTCAGTTATTCAGTTATTTGTCATATCTGCCCTGTGCAATTTTTGATTTACAAAGCCTAAAAGGCATTATAATGTTCCAATGTGCAATGCCAAAAAACACAATTAAATCGTTAATCGCAATTATTTGAGTGACAATTAATAGTCAACTTAAATTTGTAATCGTGACAGCCCTACCTATCGGGACATAACTAGTTTTTGCTAAGTGCTACATCAATGAAGGAATGAATTTAGCAGAGTGTCTCCAGTCACCTCATAGCATCCATAGGCTGCAGCTCCTCTCCGGGTGTCGGGGTGAGGGGAGCGAGACGCATGATCTCGGCGGCGTTCCAGAGGGGCTCCTTCAGGTAGCGCCTCTCGATGTTGCGCTCCAGGTTGGCCAGCCGCAGCACGGCCAGGTCCAGAGGGTGGGTGGCGATGCGGGGCAGGTCGGACCACTCCTTCTTGGTGCGCACGATCCAGTCGTCGCGCGGGTCAGCGTCGTGCTCGTAGTACTGCAGGTCGTCGCGCGTGGAGTCCGGCTCTGGGACCGTGTACGGCTGAGACGAAACGGGAAAAGAAAGAAAGTAGAGGGAGACGTTAAAAACACAGGAAATCAGCCGGCATTTCTTTTTTATTGTGAAAATTTGTGCAAATCTTTGAATATATATTTAAAAAATTAAGCGAACATTTTTAACTCATTGAGTGCCCAAATTATTATCTATTTCTGGCCATTACAATTTTTATTTTTTCAAAGTAAAAAAAAAGTGCTTAGGAAGCGAGATACAGCCTTTTTAAGTTATAAGTTAAACAAGGAGTGGATGGACCTGCAAATCTTCAGATGATGACATCTTGCCCCTCCTTTCTTTTCTTTTCTTTTTTTCTATTTTTCTCAAAAACACGTGAAACACGTTATGGCACTCAACACCATAGCGCTAAAACACGTGAAACGATGGCACTCAATGAGTTAAGTTAAATCTTTGCTTCTGGAGGTCCTTGGCACAACATTTTTTTGAGATGGGGGTCCGGGCCAAATACATATTATGGGGGTCCTCATGGTGTGCCCTCATTTCCCAATACAGAGGCAAATTCTATGCTCTAACAAAATTGTTTTAACCCCTTTCAACCTTCAGTTTTTGGGCACATCATTATAGGGGTAAAAATTAAGGAACAATTGTAGATTGGCTAATTTTGCTATGAATACAGATGTGTCTTTACTTGCCCAGCAGTATGCCTTAGGAAAATAAAGTGTGAAAATCACTGCAGCAGATGATTAGGTTTAGGAAGTGAGAGTAAGGTTTAGCAAGTGAGAATGCCTTCTTTAAAAGAATGAGTGCGTATTTAATTAGAATTGCAAAGAAGGTTTTATAATATAGAAGGTGACCTTACCTGAAATTCTACCACTGGTGTCTCTGTGTTAGGTTCACCTTCACTCTTCACAGTCTGAGGACTCGGAGCGACCTTGAAAAAAAAGAAAAACACATCATTTTATGTGTTTAGCCATGTCTCAACATTTTCCCTTAGTAGGATCAACAGTAGGATCACAGGGCACCTCTGCCATCTTCTGGACATTTGCTGCAACTGCAACCTTTGTTTAATGACATGCCAACAAATCCCCAGCTTATAACCACCTTCAAAGCCTGCATCCCACTTAGTCCATGGTTCCTTTCCTAACCTCTCCAACTAAAACTACTTAGACCCAACAACGTCTGTGTCGGGCAGAACCAACACTTTAAATCGTCTGTCGGGTGGAAACCTCATATGTCCAAAACTGTTAACTTTAATTCATTCAAATAAAAAATTAGCAAAAGTAGCAACCTTTACCTACTTTTGATACTTATGTGCGACGCTGTAGTATGATCAAGTAGGGCACTAATTTACGATAAAACACAAACAGTTAGAATATGGAGATAAGAGGTTTATGCCTGACAGCGACGAAATGTAACTGTAATAATTCAGTTCAGTTAATGTTTGGTTATAGTCCATAGTTATAGGCCATAGTTGAAGCTTGGTAGAGCTCTCTCACCTTGAGGTGGAGGTCGGCTGCGATGACCCGCTGTTCCAGATCCTCCACCCACTCCAGGGCGCTGATGTCCGTCTCCAGGGACCTCTCCTGCACCTGCCAGGGCTGCTGCAGAGCCTCCATCAGGGCATCGCCCTCCTCCATCTTCACCTGGAAGATGGAGTCTACAGGGACAGAATGGCAGGGGACAGAGACGCAAAGAGAAGATGGTGAGGGAGTGGGTAGGGCTGTCACCATCAGGACTTTAGGATTTTAGTTGACGATTAATTGTCATACAAATTGACTGTGATTGATGATTTAATTTAGTTTTTTTGGGGGGATTGAGCATTCAAATGTATAAATAAAAATGACATTTCTGTTTGGCTTTTAGGCTGTGTAAACTAACAGGGCAAATTCAGTATGATAAATAATAATTGTATACTTGTATACTTGTATACTAAAATAGTAGAAATAGCAGATCTCCGCACTCACACACACACACAAAAATAGCCGATCTACAAGCTCACAAGCTTGTAGATCTGCTATTTTTGGCTAAAGTTCTCCTCAGAAAAGGGATACTAGGGTTCAAGTGGTTAATGTAAAAAAAAAAATCATATCACACAAAGATTTTGGGGACCCCCTGTAGTAACTCTGAGGACCCCCTAAGGGGTCCTGGACCCCCTGTTGAAGACCCCTGTAGTAGAGTATAGTCTAGTATAGTAGAGTAGTAACCGTATCACCGGCGGCGGCTCCACTCACCGTGGGGGGGTTTTCTACACATGTCAGCCAGGCTCTCCATGTGTTTGGCCAGGTGCTTGTGGAGCACCCTCTCCCTGACTCCTCTGGGATGCAGGGCCTGCAGGGTGGCGTACAGCTCCTCTGGGTCCTTGATCCACCACCAGCCACGAACCATGGCTGCAAATAACAAGCATCATGCCATGTCATGTCACACACACACGCCAGGACAATCACAGGCTTCACGCGGCCAAATTGAAGGTTGCATCGACCGCGGCGGCCACAAAATACAGACTAGAACGGCCGTTAAGTACACGCCACGCCAGCCAAAACACACTTGCTGACAGCAGGTCGAGCTAATAGACGCCGTCTTTTAACCACAGATGTGTACCATGGTTATTATAGTATTCGCTTATTTCCAGTTTCCAGTTTAGTTTCGATTCGTTTTCAAAGCTGATTTGAAAGTTTAATTTAGATTTTATTTTTGAAAGGTTTGGTTTTAGTTCATGGATTAGTCAAGGGCAAGACTGAATAAGCAAAATATATGCTATTCCTGCTACTTAGGATTTTTGACAAAGACTAAAACTAAGGACATTTTTTCCATGATTTAAACGAGTAGTTCACCCAAAAAATGACTTATTTTCAATCAGATCTTTATTTTTATCGCATTCCTAAGCCAATAATTTGATGACCCGCAGGGTCTACGTAGATCACCCAAAAAATTGTAGGAGACTCTTTGAGTCTCCTACCATTTTTTAGTCCTTTCAGTCAGTTTTGTAAACACACAAAACAGTGTATTTTTTGTAGCCTGGGTGCCAGCCTGCTTCACTGCGTTCGGCGGACTTTTTTTCTCTCTCCGCTTCTCAGTCTGGAATGCCTCCTATCTCCAGGAGGCGGGACACAGCAGCCAAGGTTCCAAACCTACCGTGGCTTCTGATTGGTCTGTGGTGCGGGGCGGGACAAAAAAAACGGTGTGATCGTTTTGATTCGTCATTCGTTTGAACAACATCCAATCAGCAACGACGTTGCCGAACGTAACATATGTAGTTCCTGTGTACTTCCTGTGTAGTTCTGAAAGACGAGTCAATCGGGTGCATTCCAGACTGAGAAGCGCAGAGAGAAAAAAAAATCCGCCGAACGTAGCGAAGCAGGCTGGCACCCAGGCTATATTTTTTGTGTATTTCTTTTTTTTTTAAGCCTCGTTTTTTTTTCTTCTGTTAACTTAAACATTTTCCATTTCTAAATTTCAGTTATTTCATTAGTTTTAGTTAACAATCACAACCCTGAGGCTCACTTACATGCTGGGATGGGTTTGACCACCATCTGTGTGAAGTACTGCTGCTCCAGTTCCTGGAACACCGTGTTGGGCGGACGGCCTCGCCGCTTGGCCGCGGCGGCGGCCCGCGCCCCTCTCCGGGCGGGGCTGCTGCCTCTGCTGCCCCTCCTCCGCCTGCGGCCCGGCCTGGTCGGGGTGCGAGGAGCAGCTGTGGGGCGGGCAGGAGCAGCGGCGGCGGCGGGAGGAGGAGCAGGAGGCGGTGGAGCAGAAGCAGCGGAGAGAAGAGCGGCGGAGAAAGATGAAGGAAGAGTAGCAGGGGCCTGGTACGCGGTGGGGAGACCCTGCGGTGATGCTGAGGTCACCAGGTCAGCAGGATACAGACCAGGAAGGGCGGGGTCGGCCTAGAAGTTGGAGGTATAAGACACTGAGTATTAATGCAATAACACAACACTAGCCATGCGTTTACATGCATGCCAATAGGCTCAGTGCTATATGAAGGTGTCACATGTACTCCCGGTTCAAATCTGCTGCCGAGCCAATCAAACGAGTATGCCACCTTCTGGAAACCAGGACTACATTTATGCAGAGAGTCTATGTACGCCAAGTAAGGCAATTCTCTGGTTATTGAAAATGTTCATGTAAACACTGATATCAGGTTTCCAAACTTGGGGTCTTACCCCGATTACCTAAGAAATTCGGTGAATATAGGCAGTATAGTCTATTTACATGTGAAAAAATGTGTTTATTATGTAAACTGGGGTTATTGCCGTTATCGCAATACTGCTATGCTTAAAATACAACATATTAAGTCCAGTCATTACTGGACTACTTAGTACTAGTATGCATGTATACACACTCACTGTAATTATAGTGCGTAACTAATATAATGTGTAGGGTCTTTTTAGACTGATGCCACGTTGCATACCTTGAGGAGTGGAGCGACGAGGGCAGGCAGAGTGCTTGGCATCTGGGGGAGGAGTTTCGGGGGGGTACCGCTGGGCGAGGTAGGGGCTTGAGGCGCCGTCAGAGAGTTGGGGTCACACGGCTCTTTGGGGAGCAGGTTGAACCACTGTCCCCGTTTCTCGGCCATCTCCTTCACACTGTCCTCTGGCTGATTACCCTCCGGAGCGCCTCCCGGTGCCGAACACGTGCCGTTAGTGACCATAGCTTCCTGCTGCGAGTGGCTGAGCCAGTTCTGGAAGGCAGCTTGCGTGAGATCCTGATTGGCCGGCGAGCCCGGCCCTTCTTCGGACCCCGGAGACCTGACGCTGCTGCGGCGTCGGCGGCGGATCCTGGCCGTGCGGAGGTGAAGCTCCACTTCCGGTTTGATCTTGCGAGGCCGCCCGCGGCCTCTTTGCTGGCTCATGAGAGAGGCGGTGCCGGGGAGGGGGTCCTCCTCCTCCTGGGAGGAGGCGTGGGACGTCGTCTTGGTAAGGGGAGCAGGGGGAGAAGAGGAAGGAGAGGTGGGGAGGGCAGGGGGAGGTGGGGAGGCTGCGGGTATCTCCTCCACTTTGGGCTCTTTCTTGAGGAAGGTAATCGGTACCTCAGCTACAAGAATGTCTCCTGAAGCTGCAGGATGGAGAAACAGAGGTTTACCACGAATAACTACGGGCAAGCCAGAGATTTACCAAGCTGAGAAATCAGAGTTGAAAAATTACTTTCCAAATGAATAAGAAAAAAGCGTACTTAAGATCTCGTCTGGCCCTTCCACTAGAACCGCTCCGAGGTGAGGTAGAGCCAAGTATCGACGCCGGAAACGGTCCTGGCCCAGAGCTATGGACCTCATGGAATGGGACGACTGTAGCAGCTTCTTACGGAACAAAGCTTGGCGCTGTGGATTGGCGGAGGGAATGACTATCATTACAAAACGCTTTCATAACAACAACAACAAAGCACCAAGTCTGTGTTGAGCGAGCCTTACCTTGGTTAGCTTATCTATCTGCCTTTCAAGTTCTGGGATGCTGGCATTGGCTGGACTTTCACTCTGCGATAAAGAAGATACAATGTAAGCAGGCTACAATAACTAAGCTATTGTGTACACAATAACACCACTGTCCCTTCCAGTGTGTGTTACCTTTCTTTACGTTTGTAACGGTTTCAATGGGAAACAACAAATGATTCGGTTAGTTCACAAAATAGCTTCTAAACCCTTTTACACAGCAGACATTTTGACGGGTATACTCAACTGAAGGTCAAATCCTGACTTTTCTTTTTTTTTTACAGATTAGCAACAGTCGCATTACAATATATTTTATGCAGTTTTTACATTTCTTATTTTTATTATCTAGTATTTTATACAATTTTATGTACCAATGCCTGTTCTTTGTCGTTTTGTTTCATTTGTCTGAGACCAAGGACCACAATGAAAATAAACTCTGACTTTATTGTGTTTTCTTTTAATCCATGACATTCTTTCTGAGAAGCATGTCTATGTCAAGTGTTATCTTTTAACCTATCGTCAAATAAATCAGATCAAATATTTGTGGGTGCATTTAGGCATTAGCGTGTGTGCCAACACGGACAACATACTAGTCTGTCAAAATGTCTGGCTGTGGAAAAGGGTCCTTTACAGAATTGTTGCGTTGCGCAGAGCACGAAAACAATCGGAACATCAAAAAGGTCTCCATTAAGAAGACACGTACGTCACTGAGTTTGGGTTCGAGTTTGGGTTCTTCTTTGATGCGTGAACGCCGGCTGCTTCTCTCCAGCAGCAGACCACTCTCCTCCAAACTGAGGTTCTCTTCTTCAGCCACTCTGGCACTCCGTCTCCTCTCTTCGAAACAGAGCTCTTCCTCAGAGCGACCAGTACGACGCGCTAGTGCTGCCTTCAACCTGGCAGGGACGAAAAAACCACCACACCCACAAATAAGGAATAATATATATATATTTTTAAAAGCGAACATTTATTACTCAAATCGTTGCTTCTGGGGGGTCCTGGAACAAAATATTTTCAAAATAAGTGAGATAAAAAAATTAAAAAGCGAAATACTTTATATATTTTTTTCACTTAAATAATTTTTGGGGGTCATTGACATGAAAAAGTTTGGGAACCACTGATATAGCGACATATGTTTTTTTTTTTTTAATTTAAACGGTTAGGACATTTGTAGAATACATATTCATAGATTTGCACAAATTTTCTAAAATAGCAGATCTACAAGCTCATAGCGTGGCACTCGGTGCCACGCTATGAGCTTGTATATCTGCTATTTTTGAACAGCCCAAATAAATCTAGAATGACAGAGATGCGTTCCCGGATTGAGTGGGTTAAAGCAAAATAAAACCTCACAACTAAGATCTTTTTTTATGGCCAAGTCCTAATGTGCGATTTGTGAAACAGTGTGAAAGGACCCTACCCACACTAGCGCTCTGTTTCCTAAGCTATTAACACAATATGTACAATTGTGATGTTTTAGTTATATTGTTCCTGCTGTTCTACTTACAGCCAATCACGTGGAAAAATCACAGACTGAGGCTTTAACTTTGATTTTATGGAAGATGCTTCTGAACATATTGCTAGTTTGACCACTTCAAATGTTCTAATCTTAAAATAATAAGCGAAAATAGCCAATCTACAAGCTCTCAATGCGACGCAGTGAGAAGCATTGAGAGCTTGTAGATCGGCTATTTTCGCTGTGCAACATGTTTCCATAGAAGACATGCTGGCTTTCATGGAATCCAAATGACTGAAATCTTACTTGCGCAGCTTGCCCTCAATGATCCACTTGTTTTTCCTGTAGGTGGCCATGTTTTCCAGCGTGTTGTCGATATCACTGGAATATACAAAGGAACAGAGTGATATACCAGCCTTGTGGCAGTAACAATGGTGAAATGTAAACATTTTAATGGAATAATAATAAAAGGAATCTTTTATTTCTTGTTCTAACCTGGTCACAACGTTGCTGCCATTCAGCTCTTCCACCAGGAAACCCAAGATGGCCGCTTTGGCGTCCGGTGGCAGGGCGTGGAACGTTTTGGTCCTCAGTGTGTTGCACACCTCAATGTCGAAACCTCGAGACTCCAGGAAGATCCGGAGGCCCTCTGAGACGGTGCTGCGGGTCAGGTCCAGGTCCGCCAGCTTCTCACCAAGGATCTTAACAGACTGAGAGGGGGAAAGCGGAAAAAACATAAGCGACAAGGTTCTTTGGAACAGTTTGGATTCGCGGCTTGGCCTTGACCAGTGATTTAAATGCCAGCTGTAAAACTTACCAGCTGTAAAACTTACCAGCTGTAAAACTACAGTGCCCACCAACTCTACCGAAGTGCCCTTGAGCACAGCACTCAAAAATAAAATGCACCAGGGGTTGTGAAAATGCATTTGTAGGGGACTGTGTGTGTGTATCTAGGTGAGATAATCATAAGTTCTTCATTTCTGCTGTTAAATGGCAATTAAGTGATCCTTCTTGTAGTTTACACAGAACAGAGAGCATAATGTTTAAAGTGTATTCATTGCACACACCTGGTAATAGGATGGCAGGCCCGGATCATGCAATGCGGCCTCCACTAGCTTCAGCAGCAAATCCTGGAGCTCCCCTTGGCTGCTGCCCAGGCCGAGGAGGCCCTCCTGGAGGACGGCGAGGCTGGGCACATCCTTAGGAACGTTGAGGCCGATCACTTTGCCATAGCCATTAAGGAACTCAACCACAGTCAAGCAGTGTGCGAAGGCCGTGCCCGACAGAACCACACCGGGAATACGAGACAGCTCAGGGAGAAGCTGGGGGGAGAGGTGGGGTTGGAATAAGGTTCAAATATCTTAAACATTTCTGATAAACTACTTTTTGAGTATTTTTGAGTATGACCAAATGTTATCCTATCTGATCAACGAAGAGGTTACATATATATAATTATACATCAGGGTGCAAGCTTTCGATGTGTACATAGTTAATCCTCTGCTATGAGCTCAGATTACATCATAGAGCAGAACAAATCAAACACGATTGCAGCTAAAACATACACACACCTTGTGGTCGGTGAGACACATGTCCTCTGCGGGCTTCTTCAGCTCCTCCAAGATGATCTGCTGTCTCTTCCTCTCCTCCAGACGTCTCTGGGCCTGAACCCTGCGCTCCGCCGCCTTCTTAGCCGCCAGGGCAGCCGTGACGGCGGCCGCGGCCTCCGCCTGTGCCTTGGCCAGGGCCTTGGCTTTGCTCCGAGCCCCCAGCACCCTCTTGCCCTGGGCGATCCTCTCCTCGTCCGTCTGCTGCACGGGGGGAGGAACCTCCTCGGCCTTTGCCCTCCTCCTGCGGCCGGGCTTCTTTGGCGGCTCCGGAGCGGAGGGCTCCGGTGGCGGCTGCTGCTGCGGGGCCTGGGTGGTGATGGGCTGAGCAGCTGGCTCTGCCTTCACCTCCTCCTGGTCCTTGGACTCCTGCTCCTTCTCCAGCTGAAACCAGAGGGAGTGATTTTAGTTTCTTATGGCGAGGTTCTACTCGAAGCCCTGTTGGGTTTTGTAAATAGATTTTTTGAACATGAAGTGAAGAAACAACTGTTGAAGAGTTATCTATATACCTTGGCTTTCTTCTTCTCGTCTTTGAGCTTCTTATTCTTGTTATCTTCTTTCCTTTTCATTCTTGCCTAAATGAATGTTGCAAAAAATGTAATATTTGAGTATTTATAGTATTTCAACAGTGCATCATTTTATTGTTATGGTTGTTTCATCTTAACTAACCTTTCTCTTCATTTTCTTCTTGATTTTTGCAAGTTTCTCCTTATCTTCCTCCGTAAGCGCTTCTATAGATGAGAAAAGAAAAGAAGAAACATGCATGCTAACCATTAGCCACAATACAGCAACGCTTCGAAAACAATCGAAACCTGCATGATATGGATTAATTACAAATGACATCATTCACACTTAAAGGGGAAATCCACCCATTTTCAATATTTAACTATGTCATTAATATAGCATAAAGGAGTTGTGTGGAAATAAGAAAAAAGTTCCCCCCTTTTCTTTTTGCCTTGAACTGGAGGATTGATTGTGAGTTTAACATTGCAAATTACAACGTGATGACTCATCATGTTGTAATTTGCAATGTTAAACCCACAATCAATCCTCCAGTTCAAGGCAACACAGAAAGGGGGGAACTTTTTTCTTATTTCCACACAACTCCTTTATGCTATATTAATGACATAGTTAAATATTGAAAATGGGTGGATTTCCCCTTTAATATGCATTTGGAGGTCATGTTTTTAATTTCTTGCCCCATCTATTTGTCTTTTATAGTTTTGTTTTATTTACTATCTGTAGATTGTATATCATGTGTTTATAGGCCCGTACGATTACCGTACTTGCCCCTCCGGTACACTTGTGTTCTGTATTTAATGTAAAATGTTGGTATTCTTTCATTGTGTAAATTAATCAAATCTCCACATGTGATTAATATAAACACAAAGGAATAATATAATAGTGATTAGGGCGATAACTATCAATTATTTTATTTTTAAAATATTTTTTATATCAACTAATACGAAAAACGTATCGATTAAACACTTCAGCCCTATTTTATACTATACTAAATCTTTGCACAAAAGATTTCTTAATAATCACAAATACTGACAATAGCTCACAAGGTATATAGTAGGGGTGTGCCGATATATCGTCCCGCGATATATCGCGATACGTTTTCGCGACGATATGTATCGTTTTGGAAAAACAAATATCGTTTTTGAAAAAAAAAAAAAAAAAAACATTTTTTTTTTTTTTTTTTTACAATCATAATAATCAGGCATGCAAACGGCCCCGAAGTGAAAAGAGTGACAACATGTTTTTTTTTCGGTGTCATACTATTTGGATTCAAAACGGCTATTGTAGCTGAAAAGCTACAAGTTTGCATGTCTGAATAATGCAAAAACAGAATTATTTGTTTGCATTTTCTTTTTTTCTCCTCCATATATTTTCATAATAAAAAAAGTGCGTATCGTATCGTATCGAAATCGTATCGAAGTTGTGAGCCAAATATCGTATCGTATCGTTTCGTGAAATTAGTGTATCGGCACACCCCTAGTATATAGGCTATATGACGAATATGGCGGCGACGTTGAAGTAGCGTCAATGTGGCGTCTATATCTATGGGCCCAACAGGCTAACCTCCACTACATACACTCACCCTTGGCCTCCAGTCTCTTCAACAGTTTGGCGTCGACCTTGCTGAGCAGGTCAACCATCTTGGGTTTGGGAGGCCTGCCGGGGCGTCGGCTCTGCCCCCCCCTCGGGCCTCGAACCCTGCCCGGCTTTTCCTTGTCTGGGTTTGGAGGTCGACCGCGGCGACCGGTGATGGCCATTATCATGGAAGGAACCTCCTCGTTAGCCAGAAGCACCCAAGTCGGGCCCTGTTCAAAACATAAAACATCAGCCTCTTCTTCACACATGATGTACATCGTTTCCTCAATGTGAACAATTCAGGCTTCCAGATTTTTCATTAACAAAATTCTATATAACGAAATTCTCCCGTGATCCACCCCACACTAACATGTCCACCACATTAACCCATTAAGACCTGAGGCCAATTAAATGCCTTCTAAGTCAGTAGTTCTTTCAAGATGTTTCAGAAATGTTCAAAATAGCAGATGCTATTTTATAATAGCCAACGGCTAAAATCTAAAATGACACGGATGCTTTCCCAGTTTTAATGGGTTAAGACCATAGATGGATGAGGGGTAGTCATGGTCAAACCCAGCCTGTGGGGACGCAAGCTGGTCGAACTGACGTGGATGAACCATCCCCGACTAATGTACATTTACATAACTTATCCAGGCCTGGGAAAATGATATCTAGGAAGTTCCTAGACTTTTCCCAGGAGAGAGGGAACCCCCAAAATTATGCACTGAAATTAAACAAACAGCCATCGGCTAAAGACACAGACCTCTGGACTCTCCCTCTCCTCGTAGAAGTCCCCTACAGCCATGCGAGGGCTGAAGCTGAAGTGTTCTCTGGTGACAACGCCGTCCTGGTGCCTCTTCAGATACTGAGGAAAGTGACGAGTAGCAGAAAAGGGAGAGAGGGGGAACAATGTTGTGTTTAACAAACAACTGCTACTCGTTTTCACAGAGGCAATCAGTGAAGAGTTCTCTGTGGTGACTTTAGAAATTCACCTTGATGATTTCAGGAAACTGCTTCATCCTCCTCCCACAGGGGGTGTAGTACCAGGTCTCACCCTTCATTCGGTCCTCCATCTTCTTCACACGGATCTCTCTCCTCCAGCTATGGAGAGAGTTCACAGATAGAAGTCACAGAGTCAATGATAAGCCACTGAAACACAGTGATCCACCTACAGTTAACCACTTAAACCCTATATACTTAGGCCCCACAGGGCTCTATACTTGGTCTGCTCCTTTCATCCCCCCCTCTTCACCAAATCTCTTATGAGAAAATAGCCGATCTACAAGCTCACAATGAGTTGCAACGCGCCACTTTGTGACCTTGTAGATCGGAAACTTTTGCCCAATGTTCACCCCAGAATAGGGTGCTAGGGTTCATGTGGTTAACACATCGCGTGCCAGTCGCGTAGATCTACGCCAAACGATTTAAAGCCGCAGTGTGCCAGTCGCGTAGATCTACGCGACTCGCATTTCCCATGTTAAATCGAAAAAGTGCACATTCCGGAATTTTTTTCGACCCATTTCCGGTTCCGGGGCCGACCGGAAACGGAATAAAACTGGTTCCGGTTTTTTCGCTCGCATCCGTTTCCTGTCTGGGCGTCAGCTTAGAATCGATTTATCTCCCTTGTGGGTTTCCTCACCGCATTGTCCTGTCTAACGTTCTCGTCTGTAACTTCAAAATGGCGGCACGGATCGGCTCGGATTTTTTTGTTGTTGTTTTTCACGGATCCCGTGTTTGTGTCGAACCAAATGAACGCGGATTTTAAACGGATTTAGCGGGGGCTATGACGACATGAAAAAAACAAAAAAACAACAAAAAGAGCTTGGCACTGGTAGGTACATTATGAGATTAACCTCTGGCGTCCAATGTGTTAAAGGACAGGGAGGGGTTTTGAACTTTTTTCTTCTTCTATTAATCCCTATGGGGAAATGTGTTCTCTGTATTTGACCCATTTTAACTATAAGAGCAGTGGGCAGCCACCTAGGAACAGTTAAGGGTTCAGTATCTTGCTCAAAGACACAAAGCCAGGAAGAGCCGGGGATCAAACCGGGGACATTATGGTTACTCCCCAGACAACTCCATCCCCTGAGCGAGCCACTGCCGCATTACTAGAAGAACTTTGAACGTGTACAGCTAATTCACAGCAACTGAAACAGGCAGGCAGAAGCTATTGAGACCAGGACTGAATAAACGAAAGGCATCATTACCCATGAAGTAGTGGGAAATGGACCTGTTCCTCTGTTGCAACCCTCCTTTTGTTACCTTCACCTGAAATACAAACCACCACAATATAAGCCTTTCAGTATTTGTATTCTTTTTGCTATGTTATTTACCACATCAATGCCACTTTTTGAGATGGGTAAAAAAAAATCATAAAATAAACAAACGTCACCTGTTTCATCTGCGTCATCTGCATCGTGGTCATTATCAACGTCATTGGCTGTGGTTTCAACCTCCAGTTTAGGCATTTTTGCTTCATTTCCGTCCTGGCCTTGTTGTTTCTTGATCTTTCTGGGCTTCTTGGGCTTGATCTCAACCTCCGTGCTGGATGCTGTAGCACGAGCCAAAACCGCTTCAATGATGGCTCTGATCGGGTCGTCCTCTTCAGTAGGAGGCCCCGCCGTCCCACAGACCTCGGCCGTTTCTTTGACATCCACTTTCAGGGACTTCTTCCTCTTTCTCCCGGCTCCTTTCGGCTTGGCTCCCTCCTCCGCTTTCATTTTCTCTTCCTCCTCGGGACTCTTTATCTTCGCCACCTTTGGAGTTCTGACTCTGGGCTTTCGTGGTGCCTTCTCAGTAGTTACTAGCAAAAGAAATGTGCAACTTTCAGATAAAACTTGCCTAAACATTTTGCATAATACTTTTGATATGAAGTCATTTTGGTGCATTTGACACACTCAAAACATTGAATACCTGGAGTAGAGGCCGCCTTTGGAGTTCTGGGTTTCCGGGGCTTTCCTGGAGTTTTCACCTTCCTACCAGTGTCCGAAATGGCTGCGGCTACGGCAGCTAAACATGGTGGTTGGTGCTCATCGAGGCTCACCGCAGGGACACTAGAGGTTACATTGCTGTCATCTTTCATCTTCAAAATGGGGGGAGCCACTCCCTCATTAGCAGTGTTCTTGCTGTTGATAGGTCCAGCAGAATCTGGTATATCTTCACCTTTTGGCTCCCATTCCATTTCAGTTCCTATTCACAATGCAATGAAATTTGGTTGTTGATGTGTAATAACTAAGTAAGTATCTTATCTTCATCTTTTAATCTGAGTAATGTCTAAGGAGAAATTCCTAATAAAGTAAAATACAATTTTACATTATTCAAGGAGAAATATGGAATATTCTAAATATCGCAATGAATACTTACTATGGATTTTCAAAGCCATAATGAAAACATACCTTGATGAAATGGCTGCAGAGGCCCATCCGTGTGTGAAATGGATGCATCGCTCTGAGACGTGTCGAGGTGGGATTCCTCCATCTGAGAGGTGTTGTTCATGGAAGAGTCCAGCAACGACTCCCTGGCGCTTAGGCGACTGTCCATCGTCTCTTCCGCCCGGGACGTGTCCTCGGCCTGGGACGTGTCCTCCGCCTGGGTCTCGTCCATCGTGTCGTCGTCCACAGAGTCTTCCGCACTAGAGCTGCTGTCCCTAGTGAGGTCACACACATTAGAGGGCTCTTCTTCTGTAATGAGGTCACACACTTTGGAAGGCTCTTCTGCAGTGATGTCGCACAAATTGGAAGGCTCTTCTGCAGTGCGGTCACATACACTAGAAGGCTCTTCTTCTGTGTGGGACACATCATCGTCGTCGTCAAGCTGAGAAGTGTCTTCTTCTCCCACGCTGGAGCCGTCGTCCACTTCCGAGTCATTTTCTATGTGAGAACTGTTCTCAAAGCGAGAAGAGTCTTCCAGGCATGATCTGTCGTCAATCAAGTGGGTGGTGTCCACCACGCTAGAGCTGTCATCGGTTTTAGAGGTGGTGTCAAGTCTTGAGTCTTTGCCGTCAAACTCGGATGTGTCGTTAATATGCGACAAGTCAGTGAAGGAGTCCTCACTCATGCTATCATCTTCTGCCCTGGTGCTATGGAGCAGTGAGGAGTCCGTGTGTAGAGTCTGTGCCACTGTGGAGTCCTCTGCCCCACAGGACTCATCTGAGCTGTCCTGCTCCAGAGATTCATTTGATGGTTTGTCGTCCATCTCTTCATCGTCATAAGCGGCGGTTGCTACAGGCTCCTCTGCAGACTGCGAACTCCCTGGGGAACTAGTAAAAGAATGCCGCGAGTCCGTCTCAGGTTCCTGAGTCAGAGTCTCAGTAGCTTCCACATTTGGTGGGCTCTTATCTGTACCCGCTTCAGGCTGAGGGAGACGTTCCTCTGATTCTCCAACGGCAGTCACAGCAGTTTTTTTCTGGTCCATCGTTCTATGATGATCTGGCTCTGGACACCATCGTTTTAGGGCTTGAGGAGGAGCGGTGCTTAGAGGGGCAGGATCGGACAAGGCAGGGCATTTATCCGCTGGGGAGGTGGTCTCTGGTTCAGAGGGCATGGTCACCAAGGCAGGGGGGGCAGGCAAAGGTGCAGTCCTCGGGGCTTGAGTGGTTAAAGGTGGCGTTGCAGATGAGGCCAGAGGCCCTCGAAGGGCGGTAAGGGAGGGAGTGTTCACCTCTGATGCCGAGGACATCGCAGGCGCAGGACAAGCAGAAGGGACAGAGACCGACGGGGGAGGAGTAGGTGCCGTCTGAGGTCGGGGCGACTGGGTCACCATTTCAAAAGGTGTACTGCCTGTTGAAAGAGGAGTATGTACGGATGTGGGGAGTGAGGATACTAAAGAACAAGGACCAGGTGGTGCCGAGGTCGGTGGTCTGCAGGAGGACGACATTAGCGACGGCGTCACGGTACCTGATGAGGAACTTGCAGTCACTGACGTTTCGCACACTAACAACGGAGGTGGTGCAGACCTATCACGTGCACTCCCAGATGCATCTGGGAGGGAAGACATCAGAGGAGGAAGCGGCCTGGAGCCTTGGACCATCTGCTGAAGAGCGGAGATGGGTGCAGAAAGCGAGTACGAGGGGGTGGGTGTGGCGGTGAGCCCCGTGTGGGGTGGAGAGGCTACGGGGGGTAACGTTGTATTAACCGGATGAGGAGGAGGTACGCTGACCGAATGAAGAGGAGACATGGCAGGTGGCCTGGATGTGTTTTCCAACAGGTGCGGAGGAGTGGATAACCTTGAAGGGGACGCCGACATGTTGGAGGAAGGGGATCCCACCGGCAGATGCGTGGACCCAGCAGGGGAGAGCTGAGCTGCAGGGGGAGGCCTCAGGCCGTGGATCATTAGAGGTGGTGAGGAAAGTCTGGGGGGAGCAGCGAGAGAAGACGACAAACTGGGAGGCGTGGAGATCCGTGGTGGAGTAGACACAATGGCAGGGGAGGAAACAACTGGGGGTCCTGGGGCAGAAATGTGAGGCGCAGAGATCACTGGAGCTGTGGGAGTGCGGGGAGGGGTTGGTGCCTTCACAAGAGGAGACGGTGAAACGGCTGCAGAAGACACAGAGAGATGAGAAGACATGGAATGGGGAGCTTGTAGACTCATCGCTGGCTCCCTCACTGGGGTAGCCATTTCTGGGTGCGGGGCTGTTGGTTGTTCAGCATGCTGACGGTAGTCACTCGTAGGCCCCATATGAGGTACGGGGGGTTTAGCTTGGTAATTGTCACTTGTAGGTATCCGCTGGGCCACAGGCGTCCTTTCCATTCCATTATAGTTATCCACATCCTTGAATGCTTCACTCATACGCCCTAAGACAGAAAATAGATAAACAATTATTACTAAACAGATCCTTAAAAGTAGCACGACATTTTTTTGCAATGCATTTCAGTTAGCAGTGAGATGTAACAAGGCATTTGATAGTCTCACGGTAGGAACTCGAGCACCACTTGTCTCAATTTGTTCTGAAATTGATTTCTGTAAAAAGTGCAACGCTAGCAGACACAGATAACAGCAGACGATCTGAGCCAATCACTTGAGCCAAGCTGTGTAGTAGGAACAGCACAACCTGGTGGTTAAACCATGGTGCTGCTACACCAGGTTGTGCCTGGTACAAACTAAATTTGTTATAATAATAATAATAATACATCAGACTTACATAGCGCTTTTCTTAGTACCCAAAGTCGCTTATTGTTAAAAAATAAGCAGCCACAATGACAGTGGCACTATGTTGGATAAATAAATATCCCAAAATGTATTCATTTTAAATCAAAGGGACAACTGAGGTCATATAGTGAGGAGTCCAAGGGATTCTTACTTGGGCGCTTTATGCTTATTGGATACATTGTGACAAAAAATATGTTTTTGTACTGTAGTTACACAACATGACTTGTATATCATAGCTTTCCTCTAACATTGTTTTAAAAACACGAGGAACTAACTATGATAGGGTTGTCCACTGAAAGTACAGTATGTTATATCTCTTAATACAGGGTGACTACATTTTTTCAGCAAGTTAATTTAAATATATTTTATATTTCAAACAAAACATAAGACTTTTACCGTTGAAATAAGCATGACAAATCAGAGAGAAGCCTGATCTTAGTTAAAAGTTAAAACCATGTTAACACTATTTTAACACTATCAGTAGTAAAAACAAGTAGTCTTAACTTTTGACAAAGAGGAAGACTGCAGTAGATCTGAACCACACCCCATTGGTGTGACAGTTCGATTTATATCAGGAAATACAAGAAACCTAGCGTGTCATAGCGGAGAGGGCAACCACTTGTCACAAAGACACAAGTCATATGTCCTCAAACTATTTCTCAACAAAAAAAAATAATAAGCCACTATCAGTCTGAAAGTTCATGCGAATCTTGTGGAGCCTTTGAGCATATTCTGAATCTTAATTAAATATCACTGTCTACCCAGTAACATTACACAAGAGCTCAGAAGTAGCACATTATTGGAAAATTCAGACTGCTGCTGCGTTTTTTTCCTTCTCCACAACGTTCTAATGCTTAATGTATGCTCCATCATGATGGTGTTGTACGAAAAATAGCAGATCTACAAGCTCGCGTGTTGCTAATGCGACTCGTTGAGAGCTTGTAGATCGGCTACTGTCACCACACGACACCGTCATACAACGAAGTATAAAATAGATTTGTCTCATTGCGAAACTTTGTGCTGAACTAGGCTTAAAAGATTTAAGATTTAAGATTACAGACACTGTGCTAAATGCATCAATCACAAAATTCTATAAAGTGCTTCCGTAAGAGCGATGATCACCTTGCATGACAGAAGACATTCCCACATTGCCAGCATGGGGGCTTCTCTCCCTGCTCGGGTGTCCTTGCGGTGAACCACTGTCCTGCACGGATGACGGGGACATCATCGACACCGATGACATCCCCATGGGCAGAGGGCTGCTGGTGCCCCCTCTCCCAAGACTGTGGTGCTGTGGGCTCCCGCGAGGCGGAGTGAAATTCTGGGAGACCGGGGACATCATCTGCCCCTGGCCCTGGGACTGAGGCTGGGGCGGCGGTGGCTGCGGTTGGGGAGACGGTAGAGGAGGGTGCTGGGCCTGGTGCTGGTAGTAGGGCATCCCGTTGGGCATCATGCCATAATGCTGAGGTTGCTGGTGCTGCTGGTGGTGATGATGTGGGTGGTGGTGGGAGTGGATGTGCTGCTGGGACTGTTGGTGTGGGGCCGGCTGTAGGGACTGCTGCTGGTGATGCTGTGAGGTGCCGATCCCAGGGTGCACTTGGCTCTGGTAGGCCCCGTACATACCGTGGGAAGAGTAGCCCATCTGCTGGGGGCTGGGGTTACTCCTGTTCCAGTACTGCCCTGAAGTCAACGACATGCTTGGGGGGCCTGCTACGGGAGACTGGTGGGAGCTTCCCATACCCCCGTTGAGTTGGTACTGTCCGTGACCCTGGTAGTGGTGCTGTGACTGAGGCTGCATCATCCCCGGGGCAGACTGCTTGGGGTGCATTCCGTGCCCAGGAGAGGGGCCCATGGCTGGGCTATACTGAGGCTGTCCTCCCCAAAGGTAGTCATAGCCCATGCTGCTCTGGTGGTGGTTGCTCATGTGAGGGTAAGGAGCCGTTGGCGGGTGGGGACCCGGCACACCGGACCCAAGTACAGTAGTGACGCCATTCACATTCATTTCGCCGTTCATATCTGTCGGAGAGAAAAGCCATTAGTCCAGCGAATGTATTTGTGATTTACAGTCATGTGTTAAATAAAAAACATTATATTAACAAATAGCATGACACTATTTCTTGCTGGCATTTTTGCAGCAATAGCCATTCAACATAATTGCTTTCCGTAAGCATCAGCGCGCCTCCACTAGGCAAGGGTCTGCCTTTCCCAGCAAATATGCAAATTTCATACAAGCAAAATAATTGATGTATGCCGATCACACAGTTGAATTAAGGAGGTTAGGAGGAGGGCATGTCACAATCATCATATCCTGTGAAACATGGGGATATAGCATGCATGCACAATGTAACTGGAGCTGCTATGGTGGAAGGTGATTGGCAGATCAACAGAGGCTTGAACTGCGTAAGTGCTATATCTCCATTCGTCACAGGCCGTGACACCTCCTCTTTCCAGCCTTCTTAATGTAATGAGGAAGGGAAGAGCCACCAGATAACCAGCTGCCATGAGCTATTCTTGAGCGTATTTCTTTCGCAAATATACACCAACTCCAGTTTATCGTCTAAAACATTAAATTCACTTTTGACCAAGTTTGACCATTCTGGTAGGTTTAGGGGCGTAGCAGTCGATACTGCACGCTTCATTTCTAAACAAACTCTGGGATCTGTGTTATGGAAAACTTCATGTGTCGACCAATTACAACAGGTGTCACAAAAAACATCTTCAGGATTAACACGTCAGACCATAGACAAGTATGGTCTGAAGAAAACATAATGGCATCAATATCTACAGTATGTACAGTAAACAAATGTCGATATGGAAGAGTGTTGAACTCTTAACGCACTCCAATTGGACAATACTCCATTCAGCAATATACCAACCACATATAAGCAAGACAAGGTGAACTTCTATGTTTTAACCCCACTTTTTTCAGCATGTTCTCTGCTGGCTGACCATACTCACTTTTCCCTTGCTGTGGGAAACTCATGGAGGACCCGTTAGTATAGAGAGAATCCCCTGAGGTCAGTTTCAGTCCTGAGTTTGCAGACGCTGAAGCATGGCTGCCATAGTTGAAATGGTTATTCGCCTCCATCTGCACCATGAACAACAAAAGCATATACATTTATTCTCCGTGGCACAAATTATTGAGCCTCATAAACACATACTCAGTTATTCAAACAAATAAAAGACTTACAAAACAAAATGATTAAACAACTAAATAAAATCAACTAAACGGCAAGTCAACTGACAACTGATGATTGTTTACTTGACTATATGGTCTTAAAACAGGGTGACAGCAAGATTCATCAAGCTAAATCAAAGACATTTTAAGACCAATTTAATGCCGGTTTTATATTTAATGCCACAAGAATACAAGTCTGTGGGACCTGGTGGATAGTGCAACAAGAACCTTGCTTAGAAAGCCTGTGAGACATAATTTAAGACTTCAATAATAATACTTTTTTTAAAGCTCGCAAAATGTCAATAGAACACAATTTTAAAACATTTATTGGGACCTGCCAGGCGGTCTACAAAGTTATTTATAGAACACCGCATTTCTTAAAGTTTTTTTTTTTTTTAATGTTACATAATAAGCACCGTCCCCCCCCCCCCCCCCCCCCCTCCTTCCACACAACACAAGACCTATCTCGTGTGTACATGTATGGCTTTGGCAAAAAATAATAATAATGGCTGCTTATCATAATAACAGCATCATCCCCAACAATAAACCGTCAAAATGTCGCAACTGTCTGGGGCTAAAACAGCAAGATGCCCGGGCCACTGCATAATGCACAATGATACATACACACTCATCATTAAAAAAAAAAGCACCATTTATTACTCCGTCAGTACGACGACAAGAACTGATCTACAAACATGAGAACGCAGAACGCGTTCTCACTCGGCTTGTAGATCAGTTCTTGTCGGCGAGGGACGCCGTCGAGCCGATGGGAGTGTAAATAAATTAAAGCTTTTTTTAATGATAAACCAAACGAGCAGACAGACAAGACGGGCCCAGTAACAGCCAAGAGGAAAATATACCTACTACTTACTTAACAATTAAAACAAAAAAGGTTATACAACGTTAAAGAACGACTTAAAACCAACGTAATTTCTTGTGTTTTAATATATTACACACACCCAAAAGAAAAAGGGTTAGGCACTCGGCTAAGCCATTTTTTTTAAATTTCATTTTCATTTTCACAGAAACCCCAAATAAAAGGCCTTCTTGTTCTTCTGGTTAACGTTAGAGCTAACATTAGCCAGCGTGCTCTGCTGCTCTCTCTCTCTACCATTAAAGCTCTGACTGACTGAGAGACAGTCTGGGTCTGGGACCAATTCACGTGGCAACTTTGCACATCCGGTCAAGGGCGGATACGGGGACGGCCCGTGTGCGCAGATGGACGCTAAACCGGATACGGTAGGCGGGCTCTAGACCGGATGTGACCTCTGAGGCGTAAATAGAAACCCAGGCTTTCCGCAGGTACTGCGGGGAAAAGCCTGTGTGTGACGCGAGGGGTTTAGCTCTGCTCCGCTGCCTTTTAGGTTCTCTCGGCTTTCTCATCCAGACTAACAACAATTCACACATTCACAAGTCTTTTAAGTTGTTTCACTTCTGCTTCTACGAGTTGAAAAGTGAACATGGTTCGATTCCCCCGTTCACCCACTGTTTGTTTCTATCAGGGGACGGGATCATGATCAAAACATCGAGCCCGAATCACAACAACAGGCGTTGTCTCCAAGGTTATTTAGCTCCAATCAACAAACATGATGAGAACACAGACAGACACACACACACAAACACACACACACAAAGCTAAAAAGCCAGCCTGGTAGCATTTTAGCTTAAAGTAACAGTTCCATCAGTTAGCCGTGTGGCTAACAGAGCTAGCCAACAGACCCAGTCCCATCAGTTAGCTGTGTGGCTAACAGGGCTAGCCAACAGACCCAGTCTCATTAGTTAGCTGTGAGGCTAACAGACACAGTCCCATCAGTTAGCTGTGTGGCTAACAGAACCAGTCCCATCAGTTAGCTGTGTGGCTAACAGAACCAGTCCAATCAGTTAGCTGTGTGGCTAACAGAACCAGTCCCATCAGTTAGCTGTGTGGCTAACAGAACCAGTCCCATTAGTTAGCTGTGTGGCTAACAGAACCAGTCCCATCAGTTAGCTGTGTGGCTAACAGAACCAGTCCCATCAGTTAGCTGTGAGGCTAACAGACCCAGTCCCATCAATTAGCTGTGTGGCTAACAGAACCAGTCCCATTAGTTAGCTGTGAGGCTAACAGACCCAGTCTCATCAATTAGCTGTGTGGCTAACAGAGCTAGCTAACAAGAGAACCCTAGGTTGCAGGTACTAGAGGAACCACCAACCACGCTTGTTTGAAACTGAGATGCACACACTCACTTATACACACACATCACACACACCAGAGATCCGTGGCTGGAAATCTTGGGGGTAACAGACTTGATTAGTAACTTAATTAGGATCTCTTAATTGCGAGTCTAATTAAGTCGCAGTCATCATCAACACGCCTTTTGTTCACGCGCTAGCTAACAGCCCAGATGAAGTTACATTGTTGTTTACGGTGCAGAGCATCCTCCTCCTCCACCACTATCACACGCTCCACTCAAAGTTTGTCTGGAATCGGAATTAAAAAGCGGTCTAACCTTTCGGATCTCGGATTCCAAGGACGCAGTTGGCTTTAGACCTCCGACAGAGCCGCTTTGTGACAGGAGATGGCCCGGCGATGAATAGTAAACAACTATTATCGCTAACCTTTGGGTTTTAAATTAGCAAACATGGCTGGTGCGTGCTCCTCCGTCCAGTACAACCATGATGATCATCACAGAGCACTAGAGAGCCGCGTCAAGTTACTCAACAAGAGTCAACACACACACATCCGCTCATAGTTGATATACTGGACTTCACAATAAAAGTATATGAACATATACGTTCAGTCTTTAATACCAGTGGTTCTCAAACTTTTTCATGTCAAGGACCCCACGACACTTATTAGCCCGCGGAGTCGCGGACCCCCATTTCCAAAGATATGCCAGGGACCCCCATAAGAGAAGATTTTTGTACGGCTCTAGCAGTGATTCTCAACCATTTTAATTTCAAGGATCACCAGTTTGACATGCATAGGCTACAGACCCCCATTTAATGGCATTTCTATCACTTGGACCCCAATTTAAATAGTAAAATCTATGGCAATTTAACTCTCAGAGTTACAGACCCATAAGGGTCCATTTGGTGCCTAATCTATCATTTAGCTGGGGACCCCCTGGAACTCCCTCAAGGACCCCTGGGGGTCCCCGGACCCCACTTTGAGAACCAATGTTTTATACAGTCTATGTTTCAGACCCGAGGCCGATTCTACAAATGCCTTCTAATTTTCTGAACCAGTGGTTCTCAAACTTTTTCATGTCAAGGACCCCCAAAATGCTATGTATATGGCTGCGGACCCCCCCCCCCCCCCCATCTCAAAAATATTTTTTGCCCGGGATTTTTCAAAAATAGCAGATCTACAAGCTCATAGCTATGAGCTTGAATATCTGCTATTTTTTTTAATATAGCCAAAGTATAAAATATGGTTAAAGTGGTTGAAATGATTGTGACCCCCTGGTAGCCCCCCACGGACTCCTGAGGGTCCCCAGACCCCACTTTGAGAACCAATGTTCTAAACCAGTGGTTCTTTCAAGATTTTTCTAAAATGTTTTATTTTTTGCAGATGTATGTAAATGAAGCTCACAGCACGGCACGTATTTATAAATACTGGAAATCAATCAACACTATCTGAAACTAAATCTATTTCACACACTTTATTTTTAGTTAGTAATACGAGAATAACATGGCAATCATTTATTCAATTAATATTTCAAATTAAATACAGAATATAAAACAATACAACCCAAATTGAGGTAGTAAAGAATTGATATTTTCTGAGTGACATTGTCATTGACTGTGTTCAACAGTGTTGTACATTTATAGCAAACTGCGTATGTGAAAAGCTTTCCCTTTCTTAATAGCATGAGGACCATTTAAACTGTTCCCCAAATTTCCCATCTTCAAAGAATATGAAATAGGCCTACGTATTGCAATGTTGCCCCCTCAAATGATCCACCAAACATGGTGAACGCCATCCATAGCAATGCATTCATTTACTCTTTCTTAATTCCTCTATTCCACGGACAGATACATCTATGCAATGATTTAAGACATTCTTTGTTTTTACACTATTCATGTCATGTCTGGTTTTCGAGTTTATGATCAATTATCTTGCCCAGGAGCACATTGTCATACACCTTTTTTATTCCTACATCACTAATCATAATTGTTAATTGATTTTTTTACTGGTCAGGTCAATCTCACAAGTTTTTTTTCTGCACTATAATTTGATTCTCTTATTTTTCTGGTTTTATTTTAACTTCTTATTTTTCAAATTACCTTTTACAATGTGTTTCTTTTGCAATGTCTTAATACTTAATGTTTTATGTAAAACACTTTGAATTACCCTGTTGTTGAAATGTGCTATACAAATAAACTTGCCTTGCCTTACTCATCTACTGTAGCTGGTGTAGTCTACACTACACTAACTTTGGACCTGTATACTACTGCATGGGGTTATCTTTATTCTGCCTTTTAGTCTAATAACATGGAGAGCAGAGGTAGCGTGCCTAATATTAAATAATTAATCTTAATACTTTAATAAGATATAGTCATTAGTCATAGATACAGATATACTAAAGGTTATTCTGCTTTGGGGCCGTCAATAACCTCTCATCAGTCACTTTAGGACAATAATCTCCAACAAGCTGTCTATCTGACTATCTCACATGATAGTTCGGCAATAACTGATAATTCAACACTTCCAATACTGTTTAAATAGTATTTACGTATTCAACGGCAAATAAATGTAACAGCTCTCACATTATCTGCTGTAACTTAAAGATGTTTTTGTATTTGCATTGTGAGCTTGTAGATCACTATTTTCAAATAGTAGAGTTAAAGTGGTTGAACTGATTTTGATGCAACTATTTTACTGGGGACCCCCTGGAACCCACTCAAGGACCCCACCTTGAGAATCACTGAGTTAACCAAATGAAGCATTGCATTGTCATTCTATTTTCTGAATGTGGACATTCTATTCTGAATGTGAACATTCAGCAAAAGTAGCCGATCTACAAGCTTACAACGCCTAATATTAGCTTGTACTGTAGATCGGCTATTTTTGGTGAAGATATTTGGTGTAGAGGGAAAAACGTAGGGGGCCTAGTATAGAGCCGTGGGGGCCACTGGGTTAAAGTGGTTAAGGGTCCATGCAAAACACAAGGCAAAAATAAAGCAGCAGTTCTTGGAACTTTTATTTTGATAAGCGATGTGGAAAAACTAAAAATTATATTGCGGATTGTGTCAAACTTCTCGGAAATGACAGCAAAGAAATAGGGCCTGAATAGGAAGTAGGTTAATATGACTTGCCAGGGAAGTGTA
The DNA here is from genome assembly GCF_963454915.1 of Gymnoscopelus microlampas. NCBI lineage: Eukaryota > Metazoa > Chordata > Actinopteri > Myctophiformes > Myctophidae > Gymnoscopelus > Gymnoscopelus microlampas. Next base: position 11,491,444 of record NC_139947.1, on the reverse strand, counting down.
TTGGCAACTCTGGGTCCTAGTGTCAGTATATAACCATGGATTTGGAATGGCATTTATTGCAGTGACCGTGAAATTGCCACTTTGTGTTCATGTTGCCAGTGTCCAACCGGTTACTGATGTATGATGTTGGTCCTTCACAACACAAAAGTTTATCCATAGCAATGACCACTCCCCAATTTGTCCATTAGGGCAGTGATTTAAAAAAAGAAAAAAATGCAAGGACCCCGGTTTGGTATGCATTATTAGGGCCTAATGCATAGGCAATGGACTCCCATAACTCTTGTGCACAAATGGAACCGCAAGGGTCCACTTTGTTCCATTTGTACTTGACTTACTGGTCCATTTGGCTCCATTTCTACATTCTCAGAGGCCTATAAGGGTCCATTTGGTTCTATTTGTACAGAGTTAGTGACCTGTAAGGGTCCATTTAAGTTTGTATTAACAATCAATAATTTAGCTGGGGACCCAATGGTACCCCCAAAAAGACCCTTAGGGGTCCCTGGACTCCAATTTGAGAAACACTGCATTAGGGTGGTCACAAATTCAAACACGCATATGTATTATAGAATTCTTAAAACTGGTCAAGGATGATCGAGCAAGCTGACAAAACCATTAAATCAAACAAGTTTGCAATAAATAAATAAATACACCTTTAAAATGAGTCTTAGACAGTTTATTATAAAGATGTAGACAATAAAAAAAGAATTTTCACTGTAATTCAACATTGAAGTTTTCAGCCTGTGATAACCAGTCAGGTTGAGATACACAATAACTATGCTTATACTGGTCTCCCCTTAAAATTTGTTTTTGACAGTGCAAATATAATTTGGTCATTTCGCGTTGCCATATTCTCCAACATTCCCTTCCCAACAACACCAACAAGAGAGGATCTACTGTAGATGAATTACCACGATTTTAAATAAATTGAAAAACCAAACAAAAACACACAAAAACTGGATGTTGAGGCCCAGACATCAAGCTTTCTTTAACCACATAATCCCTACATACTTTGTTGTACGATGATTAGCAAAAATAGCCAATCTTAATGCTCACAATGCGGCATGATGCGATGCAGTGTGAGCTTATAGATAGACCATTTTTGAACATTTGGGGATTTATTTATTTTTCTTCACCAATGACATGCCCAAAATAGAGATGCCAGGGTCAAAGTGCTTAATTGCCTGTGAAATGTATTACCATAGTTCTGCCATTTCATGAGTGACAATGTTAGGTCAGCATGGAGAGCAACTGCTGCACTAAAACCGTATGAGATGGGTTCAAATAATACATCAAGAACAGCAAGAAGCCGATGGCTGAGACGATGCAGCGTGTTGTCTGCAAGAATTCCAGAATATTCCAATTTTACAAACTTAGACATTTGACAAGTAGATACACAAAAGGGAAATGTGTAAGTTGGAAGGCTAAACTACAGAAACACAGACCAGTTTCTTGGATATCTAATATGCGCCACATGGAAGGCTTAAGAGGAACCGACTCAGAAAAGGCATTTTCTGAGGTACATAGCTAGTGTCTTCTTAAATCATAGTCATTAAAGAAACTACTTTTGTTAACTAAGCTATTAACAACATTGGGAGGTGGTGTAAAACAAATGCATTTTTTACCTTTTAAGTTGCAAACAATGTCCTTTTTTTTTTTTTATCTCTTCACATGTATTGCTCAGTTGATGACTATACATTTTTTTCCCAACAAATAATGTGTGCTTAGTTGTAATAATTAACAGTAAAACATGATACCAAAAAGGTGCAGTACTGCAAATGGAAGTGGAGATAGCTGCTCTGTACAATACTATGCATATCAACCTTCAGTGGACTGATCGGTAAAGAGTTCTGGAGCTTAGGCTATGGATTTAAATATGGCTACCAACTCATATGTACAGGTTTGTTATTTCATCACTGCCTTCAATTTCAAGATATACAGTTGTTGTTTTTTTATGATTCCTCCCGTCTTCCGTTCTTGCATTCCTCTTTCTACCCCTTGCAGTCTTCTATTCCAAATCTGGCATTTCTGGGGGGAAAAAAAGAGAAACATCTCACAACACTGACAAGAATTAATAGTTTTCTTTTTTTCTCTCCTTAGAATGAAGCAGGATTCATTTATCCTAGACGCATTTCACACAATTGCATGATAGCAAATGTTCATATGGGGCTGTTAAGGGAGAGTTCATAAAGTCTGTGTAAGATAAATTCAGTCAAGGAATGGTTAGAAAATGGGGGAACCTTTCTAAGTCAGATCAGTTGAAAAAACCAAGGCCAATCTTCCGAAAAAGTTAAAAAGCTTTAATTATAAAGGCTAGTTCATCTTAGAACAATAAAAACAGCAAACATGTTTCGCCTTTATGGCTTTATTCAGGGTATGCAATAATTTGTATTGTTCTAAGATGAACTAGCCTTTACAATTAAAGCTTTAACAGTTTTGGAAGATGTGCCTTGGTTTTTTCAACTGACCACGCATATCGAATCTAATCCATTACCATCTTTCTCATTTGTGTAACTCAGTTGTACCCGATTTTACAAATGTTCTCACCCGTTCAGGAAAACTGAAGAGAATAGAGCAGGAATGCACACAGCCTGTCAACTTAAGAGACAATCTCTGCCTCGTATTGAGGGGAACGTTCTTTGAAGTTTATCACCCTTTATGTAGTGAGTCAGAGGAACCATGTGCACCAATTCAAGTGGCCACCCATGGGTGGAAATTGGTTGCACGCTGGGAAACCAAAAGGGTCCACAATAAACAATTGTTTTTTTTTACAAATTGTAGTTTTAACTGTTATAATTATGGTTATATTCATGTTTGTTTTTTTCACTTTATTCATACAAACCAATGTGTTTGCATACAGTGCTGCTGGGTAGCTTGCCACTCACAAAGTAATGTCCTAGAACCCTGCATTGTGATTGAGATCCTGAGGGACCAAATGCAAATGTTGCAAGAGTGGGTGTTCTTTAAATACCTGTGGGTGGGAATTGTCGGATTAAGAAAAACGGCGGGTCCTGCAAAGTCCTGTACCGTCCCGCAAGAAACTGGATGTAGCACACCTGAAGCATGTCTGGTCGTGCTTAATTTTTAGCTTGATATGGCTTGATATGAACGCATTTATTTTATGGCTAAATGCAGAGGAGAACGTAATTTAAAAACATTATTCCCGACAGCTATGTGCATAATGCATCTATTTAATAACCTACAGTCAAGCAGTCAGTCCGGTGGAGCCTACTGTGTTGCTGTCCGTGGTAATGTAACGGCCATCTGTCTCTCGATTACGTCCACCAGTGCGGCTTGACAACTCGGGACAGTACGCTAGTCGACATGCGAGGCCATAGCGGCTTGCTAGGGGTGCCTCAAGGCCTCACTGTCAGCGCACCTGCCTTGCTGTCAGTGACGTAAAAAGTCATGGTACCACCGTGACTTTTTAACCATTCTTTATTTAGTTAAAAGCGGAAACAAAATGTGCGCTCCCCTCTGTCCCATCGCAATGATGATTTTTAACCAGATCTTCTGCCCCACAAAGGGAATATATCGTCTCTGTCGGGTGGAAACCTCATATGTCTATAACAGTTGGCTCCAGCCAGGATTCAAATACAAAAAGAGCAAAAGTAGCAGATTGACAAGCTCAAAAGCTTTCAAGCTTGCAGATCTGCTACTTTTGATGCTTTTGTGGGACACTGTAGTATGATCAAGTAGGGCATTCATTTAGGAAAAAACACAGAAAGTTAAAACATGGATATGAGGTTTCTGCCCGACAGCAACAATATGCATATTCTCCTTTTATTCACATTCATCTGACTGACTGACCATATCATTAATAGTATAAAAGGTTTTCCATAAGTGTTCCCTCAGACTTCAAAGTTAACTCAAAGTTTCCCCAAACCGCTTAACCCTTTATACAGCTAGTAAAAAGTTAAATACTTACTCTCATCATCACTATCTGCAGACTCATCCTAAGAAAAGAGATAAGCAAAGCATATAGTTAAATATAAGATTCAAATATCAGAACTCAGACAAGACACAATCAGATTCACCATCAGATTTATACTGCCATTTATCAAACATTAAAACGGTTTCTTACTTCCTCAGCACCATCTAGATCAGGTAAGTCATCTTCACCCCCCATGGTGTTCATCATCTGTAATAAATAAATAGTAACATCATCATTTAAGAAAAGGTATTTAGTTAAATTGCACAGTGAAGGTCCCATACTGTTTAAAAGAAAAATAACTTTTAACCACTTTATAACCAGTTAAAGCCTAAATACTTATTTCTTCCCCCCCCCCCCCCCCCTTGATACATTCGTTTGCAATTGGGAAAAGAATCGAGGCTGCATTTGACTTACATCTGAGAACTGGTCAAAGTTGCCAAGCTCTTCATCTGAATCATCCTCCCAGTCTTTCCAATTGTTAAAGTCAACACTGAGCCAAGTTAACTGTGGGCATAAAGAAGTACTTTTTAGAATGTTCATTTGGAGGATTTCTCGATCACATTCCAACATCAACAATGTGTCAAAACAGGAATATCCCTCTTTAACACTAAAGTAAACAGTGGTCCCATTCCTCAAAACGTGTGGACACTTGTGTGACTGACCTTAGCCTTTTCTTTTGTTAGCCTCGGCCATGGCTTCCCGGGCTCTGCTTTTCGTAAACAGCACAACACTGAACGATCTGTGCGTTTATGTTTGGATTCCTGCGTTTGAGAGGGAAGAATGACATTCAATAATAATATCTAATGAGACATAGAATAATAAAAAAATTGAGTACTGAGAGTCAGCTTAACTTACCTTTTGATCAATGGCTTCAAAAAGGTCTACTTCATTCGCATGTTTGACTTGATCAGTTCCTCCAAGACAGCTGTTGGGGAAAGCATGTGATACTAAATGAACAGCCAGTATTTACAGATCCTTTTTTAATTAGAATAATAATTAGAATATCCTATAAAAGTTAATTTTCTTTTGTAATATAATTCAAAAAGTGAAACTTGTATATATATTCATTGCACATACAGCTTATGAAAATCAAAAATCCAGATCTCAAAACATTAGATTACATGAGACCACTAAAAAAAAATAAGATTTATAATAAAGAAATGTCGACCATTTGAAGAGTATGTTAATTATACACTCAATACTTGGTCAAATGACTTCATCAATGGGGTGTGGCATGGAGGTTATTATGACCTGAACCCCAAAGAGAATCAATGTTGTATTGTCAAGACAAGAGGAAGATGAGACACCAGACTCAACCACGTAGATGAGCTTAAGGCCGCTATCAAAGTAAACCAGGGCTTCCATAACATCTCAACAGTGCCACAGGCTGATCACCGTCATGCCACGCCCCATTGATGAAGTAATTTGTTCAAAAGTAGCCCTGACCAAGTATTGAGTGCAGAAATTTACACTTTTCAGATGGTTGACATTTCTGTATTATTATAAGTCCTTCTTTTGAGTGGTCTCATGTAATATTCTAATATTTTGAGATTTTCATGAGCTGTATGCCATAATCATCAAGATTAAAAGAAAAAAAAAGGTTTTAAATATTTCACTTCATGCGCAATGAATATATATGAATATAGAGGAAACAGCAATACATCTTACAAGGTAAAAAAAGATTTGTGGCAAACCCACCTGAAATCAAACTTTGTTTTATCAAAGTTGATCTTGACATCCTTGCTGTCTGCAATGCAAAACTCAATGAAGACAGCGTCCCTCCTATCGTACCACTTGGCAGTTGCTGGATGCCTATGAGACAAGGAGGACACAGTGACATTAAAGGGATTGTAGGGAACATTAAGCCTAAATTTAAAAAATATTTATATACTGTATATATTTTGCATTTTCTCCCCTCTATCAGTCACTATATAATTATGCTGGGGTGTTTTCCTGCATTGAAACACAGTACTCTTTCTGAAATCCGTATTTTCCCTACTGTTTATGTTCATGTTGTTTATGTCCGGGTCGTAAATTATGCGTGTCCGTGCGCATCCGTGCCCGTGTCAACTTTTTACTTTCGGTTTTAAAACGCTCTCAAACTTCGTTTTTGAGGTACAGAATTTACTTTTAAGATAGCGTGTGGATAGAATTTAGTTGTTTAACTTCATATATGTGGTCAATTTATCATGAAAGAGCCTATTTAAAAATAAAAATTCAGAGAACCGTAGGGGCGGGCAGTTCCGCGAATTGTATCCGCATAAGGCAACCTATTTTGGGCATGGCCCATTTAGATTTCCCACCCTGCGTCACCCCCTGGTGGTCGGGGAAACAAACTGCTGGAGGGGCGGTGTTTGACAACAGTTTTTTTCTTTGATTATGTCTGAACTCGCCTACAATCCCTTTAAAAACTTAATAAACCTTACCACAATTTTACCTGCTAGAATTACTCAAATTATGTTGCAAAATTGTAAAAACAAAAAAACAAACAAAAACTTCATTCCCCATGTATGCTACATTTATACAGACTGCTAGTGCTACTAGCCTCTTACGTCCCAGCCTTTCACACACTGCTGCTGAGACACTCATACATGCCTTCATTACATCCCGACTTGACTACTGCAACAGTCTACTCTATGGTGTCACCACCAAGGTTCTATAAACGACAGTATGTGAAAAAAATCTGCCGCCCGCCTGCTCACTAAAACCCGATCCAGGGACCACATCACTCCTGTCCACCGTGACCTTCACTGGCTCCCAGTCAAGCACCGAATTGACTTTAAAATACTAATCACTACCTACAAAGCCCTCAACGACCAGGCCCCCCACTACATCTCCGGACTCATCAAACGGCACGCCCCCTCCCGCTCCCTCAGGTCGGTGGGGTGATGCCAACCTCCTGGACGCCCTCTGGACAAATAAACAAACCTGGGGTGACAGGGCCTTCTCGGCGGCTGCCCCCACACTGTGGAACTCACTCCCGTCCCAGCTCACATCAGAGGTGCCCCCACCCTCACCATGTTTAAAACCACACTCAAAACCCACCTTTTCAGACTCGCATTGCCTACATAAAACCCCAACCCCTGCCCATCCCTTTTGTTTACCTTTATCATTCTTTTATAACAAGTCTGTTCTAATAAAGTTAGTTTTATCTGCTCTGTAAAGCGACTTTGAGTACCTAGAAAAGCGCTATATAAATCTTATGTATTATTATTACAGTCTTTAGAAACATTCAACCTAGATTTTACCATCCTGGCCAAAACCAACAAAACAAATTACATGGTCATTCATAATTGTTTCACTCAGATTTATGGAATTACACTGCAAACTGTAAGACAAGGTCATGGAACATCGCCATCGACTACAAGGGAATAAATGATACAGACCACCTGCACAGGACAGGTGGGCTGGTCTTTAGACACAATGCCTTGCCATCAAAAACCATATGTATCGGGTTGCTATACAACAGCATCCAATTACACAGAGTGCTCTGATGACAAGATGGCACCAATAAATTCTAGAAAGCAAAAGATCTTAGCATTTTCAACTGCAAACCACTTCAATTTGAGCAGTAAACAGACCTCACAATTCAAATTTCTCACACCCATGTCAAAAATTTGAATTGCTAACATTACCAGCAGAGGAGCATGTTTCACTTTCAATACTGTACAACTTGATTCAAGGAAGCATGTCCACGGCATGGTCTTGTATGAAACCTTACATTATTTTACGGAGTTAAAAGTGGTCTTCTCAAATCATGTTCTTGACATTGCATGTCAATGCTAGCTTACACCATAGAGAAGTGTATTTGAACCTGTGTGCAACCAGTTATTTCCTTATAAGATAAGCCTTTATTGATCCCCTAGGGAAGTGCAGGTCTGACAGCAGCAACAGCAGTAAAAATGAAACTCAGGAGAGGCAAGATGAAGAGACAAAAAAAAAAAACAAGATGGGGAGGGGGGGCTGAGCTGTTGGCCCTATATTTCTGCATATTTCTGATCTCTTAATGAGTGAAAATATCAGTCTATAAATGAATATAAATGCACAGTGAATTATGAATGAATATACCATTATACATCTATCATCACCAGTGAATATATGCACAGATTGTACACATAAGCCATCCATTCGTACATTATTGATTATTCAACAAGGAATATGTATATATAATTAATATACAGTATAATGATTCCATTCCAGCAATCAAAAATGACTAGCGGTCTGTGGCCTTATAATAGCCAGACAAATCCTCTTAAAATATAGCATGCATGAAACAACCAGGGCCCCACACACACACAAGCTTACATACAACCCCCCCTCCTCCTCCTAACTTTGCTAATGTTAGCTGCTCGGCTAGCAGATCATTTAATGTTATACTTAATAGCAGTTAAAGGGTATGACCTAGGGGAGGCTTCCCACACACCTAACGTTAGTTCAGTTGTGGACACTGAAGCCAGGGGAACCACTGACTGATACCTTAAAAAGGGATGAATAAAGAAGCCCAAATGAATGAATTAAGTGGTGGCTAGCACTAGCAGTGTTGCCACATTTTGTGAGAGAAATCAGCAATCAGGTCTAGGAAAACAAGCCCAAAAGAAGCAACTGTAGGCCACACTTTAAACCCGGGCCTGCATCGAATAGCCGATCTACAAGCTTACTATTGAAAAACTCTTGCAACAAAACGTAGAATATTTCTAATATTCTTTTTAACATTCCAACACCAAATGCTTCACTGGGCAGTGGGCACAAAACATCTATGACAATATTTGTGAGAACCACTGGTTTAAACAATAATTCAAAAATATATTGTGAAGTGAGCATAAAATAATCAAGTACATTTTAGAAAGAAGCGCAAAAAAAACGCAACCCTACCAATATTTACAAGCAATTTCACAGAAAAATAAGCCCAGTCACTTATAATAAGCGGACATGGCAACACTGCTAGTCCAAGCTGATCAGTAAGGTTAGACACCATCCATATGAGCCATGCGGTTGCACCTGATCCATCCATGCATAAAATGTATGAAAATCTTTTGAAAATAGCAGATCTTTGTGAGCTTATAAATCGTCTATTTTCATAAGGCCAAAATGTATGTAGGGCTAAAGTGGTCAATGTATGTTTTGTTATAATAATTATCACAATCTACAAAGTAAGGAGTAACTAAAGTTTTCAAATAATTGTACTGGAGTAAAAAGTACGTTTTTCCCCCTCTGAGCTGTAGTAGTAAAAAGATTGGAAATACTCCAGTAAAGTAAAAAAAAAAAAACATCTAAAATTGGACTTATAAGTACAGTACTTGAGTAAATGTACTTAGTTACTTCAGTTACTAGTAACTAAAATTTTCAAATAATTGTAGTGGAGTAAAAATACAATATTTGCCTCTGAGATGTAGTGGAGTAGAAGTAAAAGTATTGGAAATTGGAAATACTCAAGTAAAGTACAAATACCTCAAAATTGTACTTAAGTACAGTATTTGAGTAGATGTACTTAGTTACTTCACACCACTGAGTAACGTTAGCCAACCATCCATATGAGCCATGCGGTTGATCCACCTGATCCATCCATGATGCCATATCATAGAAGTCACGTTAGCATCCAATGCTGATCAACTCCACCAACTTAACGTTGTACTCACACATCAGATGTGAATGACAATAATACACACACTCGTTTAATGGTTAACTAACACCCAGAATAGAAATCCGTGTCTTTGGGTGGTTTGTTAAATCTCAATAAATCAGGTTCTTATAACCAAACCTAGCTAGCTTGGCTAGCGAAGCTTAGCCGTTAGCTTACATTTAAGCTAGCTAGGGGCAACAAGGCCATTAATACCTCCCGCCTTTGGTCTAAATATATCATTATATTGTATTGTATATCATATTACATCATCATAATAACACCATTTATAGGCGAGGAGAGAAGAAATAAAGTGTCAACGCCGTTGAAATAGCGTCATTTCTGAGTTTTAAGGATAAAAAAATCGCCTTTTTTATAACGTTACTACTAACTAAAGGAAGGTTTTTTTTGCGTCTCTTCTTCTCCAACATAATTAACGCCAAAACAAACAAAAACAAAGCTTACATTGTCTCGGGTTTTATGCGTAAAGTCTTCCTTTTCTGTCTCTACGGACACAACAACGAGGCTTCTTGTTTCTATCTTTAAGTCAACTATTCTAGATGCTTGTTCGATTTCGGTTCCACGTTTATTCGGCGCAATTAAGGCTCCAATGGACTGTGTGTGTGGTGGACAGTGTTGCCAGGTTGTGTGAGAGAAATAAGCAACGATGAAAAACAAGCCTAAAAGAAGCTACATGAGCACACCGGCTATTTTCCTAAACATCTTGAAGACATTTTTAAACATGTAAATGTGGAATACTTTTGAAACATTTTAATAACACAAATCTTGAATGGGGTCCTTTGCATAAAATATATTCAGATGGGGGTCCTCAGACAAATACATATTAATTTGGTGGTACCTGACTTCAAAATGTCAGGTACAAACAAGCCCAAAATAAGCAACTACACTTTAGAAACAAGCCCAAAATAAGCTACTACACTTTAGAAACAAGCCCAAAATAAGCTACTACACTTTAGAAACAAGCCCAAAATAAGCTACTACACTTTAAAACAAGACCAAAATAATAAGCTACTACACTTTAGAAACAAGCCCAAAATAAGCTACTACACTTTAGAAACAAGCCCAAAATAAGCAACTACACTTTAGAAACAAGCCCAAAATAAGCAACTACACTTTAGAAACAAGCCCAAAATAAGCTACTACACTTTAGAAACAAGCCCAAAATATGCTACTACACTTTAGAAACAAACCCAAAATATGCAACTACACTTTAGAAACAAGCCCAAAATAAACAACTACACTTTAGAAACAAGCCCAAAATAAGCAACTACACTTTAGAAACAAGCCCAAAATAAGCTACTACACTTTAGAAACAAGCCCAAAAAGCCGCAACCTGGCCGAAACTAACCAATATTTAAAAGCAACTTTACAGAAAAACAAGCCCAAAGTCGCTTATAATAAGAGGACATGGCAACGCTGCGTACCGCCCTGACGAGAATGACGTGACTGACGCAGTTAGCGGCGTGCCGGGGCCCTTATAGACGTTTCTAGAGCGTTCAGCCCAAAAAGGACAGATCTACAAGCCCACGGCGCGTCGCGCACGCTACACGCTGTGGGCTTGTAGATTCGGTATTTTCAGTGCGCGGCCCCGTCGTACGGCGGAGTGTAGTTGGCTGGCAGCATGGCCGTCGGTCTCGGTCTCCCCGCCCCGCCCTAGTGGTCTCTATGGTGATGATATGATACTGCACAGACTGGAAGGGATACTATAGTGTAGGAACAATGGTGGAAAAAGTACTTACATTTGTTACTTAAGTAAAAGTATCAATACTGCAATGTAGAAATACTCTAATACAAGTAAAAGTCCAGAATTAAACAATTACTTGCGTAAAAGTATTGGTATCAAAATGTACTTAAAGTACCAAAAGTAGAAAGTACTCATTGTGCAGAATGTCCCATTTCACAAGTTTTCAAATGTATAAAATTCTCTTGAAAATAGCAGATCTACAAGCTCACAATGCGTCGCATCGCAACGGATTGTGAGCTTGCCTTGTAGATCTTAAAGTATGTTTTGTGCTAATAATCAAAATCTACAAAGTAACAAGTAATTACACTTTTCAAATAATTGTAGTGGAGTAAAAGTATAATATTTGCCTCTGAGACGTAGTGGAGTAGAAGTAAAAGTATTGAAAATTGAAGTAAACATACCTCAAAATTAAAGTACAGTACTTGAGTAAATGTACTTACTTTACACCACTGTGTAGGAAGAGTGGGCACCTGAGAAAGTCTGGGTACCTCAATGTGAAATTGTCTATTTATTTTCTTCGAAAATGTGGAAAAAGTATTAAAAAAATAAAAGTATGCAATGGAAAATGGTCTGAAATTATGTTAAGTATAGGCTACAATACATGATTTGAACATGCTCAGTACATTATTGTCAGACCTAAATTGACCCTTCAACTTAACCACTCAAACCCATAGTTACAATATATCGCTCAAACCCCAGGATCCTTGTTGTGGGGAAGGCTTTCGCAGAAAATAGCCACACGTTGTGAGCTTGTCAATCTGCTAATTTCAGCAAAAGCCTTCCCCACAATAACAGAAAACATAAAATACACTAGTTGAGCCCTGAGGGACTCCGGTCAACCATATGGGGTTTAAGTGGTTAATGTTTATGCCACAATATGAATGGTTATCCACAGGTTTTGTAGCAAGTTGTAGCAATTGTTGAAATATGAGGCCTTAAATGTCAATGTTCAAATCAAATCATGTATACTTTACCTTATTTCAGACCATATTTCCAAAGCATACAATTCCTATATTATTATAGTCAATTTAACATTGACTTTTTACGTGTCCACTCACAAATCTAAGATATCTACATATATACATGACTTTGCATAATCCAGCTGGTACAGTATGTTCATGAGGTTAGACATAAGGTGCATAATAAGGTTGGTCACAAAGCTGGTAGCACTTCGGTAGCTCCATAAGGCAGCAGCTATGTACATGAGATTTAGAGATTAAGGTGGGAAAGAGAGTCAGCGCATTGTACATGAGATAAAGTGCAAACAGAGTGTCAACGTATGGTCTGGTTCAACCACATAGCCCACAAAGGGCTGTTGTTTTTTTCACAGCTAAATCCACATGGGAAAGTAAAGTCTATGGCCACCTATGGCCTGATGACAGGCGGTGGTCAGGCTTGTTCAACAGTCTGACGGTAGAAATATTCAAATATTCCTGATAAGAAGACTGCAGTGAAATATATACATTATACAAGCCTGTCACATATGACAAAAGCATGTGTATGAGGCAGTTAAAAATGCAGCTAATTAATAGTAACAGACATATACAACATGAGATTCAAAAGATTGCAGCAGTTATATACATACATACGGTGTGGAATATCTCTTGTTAAAAGCAATTTTAAAAAAAGTTTTAAAAGAGGTAGCTACTAGCTACCTCTTTTGAAACTCTCTCTTTTTTTACTTTGCCCACAAGCCTTGTCCTTGGGGCCGAGAGCAATTGGTGGTGTTTCAGACAAATGAAGCTTGACAAATAAATCACTATAATTAAATTCACTTGATATTAGAATACACGCATACAGATCAAATCTATCAGTGAATATTCATGTGTATGTGTATCATACATGTGTAGGTATCAGTATCACTACTTTGAATCCAATTCTCATATTATACAATTCTGACAATTAAATTGTATAAACGTTAAAGTAGCTCTGAGGGCACGGCCCCACTGCACTTTTATTTTACCTCTGGGGCGGAATCTTCCAATGCTTTGTCAATGCAAATACGTGGATTCTTGGAAAAAATCCGCAAGACCATGAATCCACGCATTTGCATTGACAAAGCATAGGCAGATTCCGCCCCAGAGGCAAAATAAAAGTGCGGTGGGGCCGTGCCCTTAAGTGCTTTTCCTAGTACAAAGAAACAAAACAGCCATTTAAGTGTTTTTTTCCCAAACTTTAACTGTGATTTGAACCTTTTTTGAAAAATACTTGAAATAAAGCAACAACAACTTTGATACTGGGAAATATATGCCATAAAGACTGGATATTTCCAAGTATCATTCTCAGGGGAACGATCTCACATATCATATGACATTAGAATTGCTTTGAACTGAATGTTCTGATGATGATATATCAAGTGGCTACTGTGAAAATGAGACAGACCATTGGTATATCACCACAGGTGTCTTGTTCATCTTCCTCCTAAGCAGGACCAGTCCAACAGCAAGAGATGCATTAAGGGCCCTGTGGTGTGAGTGCTGAGAGTGCATATTATTTCAAATATTAGACCAATTTTACTCTCAATATTATTCAAACTGAGTACTGTATAGACACCACGTACATAAATGCAAATAAATAAAAACATGTACTTTCCCAACAGGAAACGGTGAAGTAGATTATGTACAAATCATACCCTTCCTCTAGGTTTCATTTGAATTTAATGGTCTGGAGGAAAATGGTTTGTTTGAAATAATACACAATTCTGGTGCGAGTGGTCTTGCGGGATTTTGACTGCAGCTTTAGCACCACACCACATCAAAAATATCTAGTTTATATTACAATAAAGTACCCCTTCCCCTCCTGGAGGGAATCGACGCCCCCCTTGTGATGTAAGGACATAGGTGGAGGTCATTGATAATTACAATACACTAAAATAGATTATAACAGTGATTACAATACAATATAATCTAATATAATGTATTACAACTTTGATCGTGGTCTAAATATAAAGAGTCAGTGAGTGATCAGTCATTATGAAGTGTTTGGCCCAGCTCAAACCCAATCGAGTGGTGCCAAAATAGGCACCCTTTGACACCACTAAAGATCAGGTCCTTGTAGTTGAAACGGCAGCACACGGAGGCGTTGTGGTGTGGGGCCAGTGGAAACCCAGCATTATTGAGTCTGCAGATGGACCCTTCTTGGATAATCCATGTGAATGCTATGGGGATGAAACTGATTATATATATATTCAGATTTGATTTCATAGTGAGGAAACTGTCAAATGTTAAATTTAGCAAAAAAAAGTCAGAATTATAAAAATGCAAGTATAAAGCCTGCCTAACAACACTATTTGAGGATCCGGATCCAGTCCAGGTTTTCTTCCTAATAAAAATAGCTAAGTCAACAGGAAATTCACATTTTCATATATATTTTAAAGTACTGGGTTTGGTGATGTTCTACATTGTCAGAATCAACTTGGTTTGCATTCGTTTATGGGCTTAAAGAGCTCCTCCTGAGCCTTTTCACTTTACAAAGCAAGTCAATGGGCAGCATATTTAGAATGATCAATTTCTAGTCAGTGGAGCAATTTATTATTTATTGCTCACATTTGGAGTTGCATCATGGCAAGGCAACTACACAACCCAAACCTCTACCAAAGTGGTCTAGCCCTTTGAAGATAGGGTAAAGGGAGTGATACTTTTTAATTTTTGTTTTTAAGCAAAGTGTTTTGTGAAAAGGTTAAAGCTCTACGTTTAGAACTGTATATAAGTGTTTGTTCAATAACAGGGGTCTCCCCGTCTATCTAGCTCTTAAATAATTAATAAATAATAAATGTTCAGGTGGGTTGCCAATTTCAGCCACAATCAGGAAAGAGTACACATTTATCAACTGCATCATTCCTTTGTCATCACTTCTAATTCCACTAGTTTATCCTGTATGAATTATCTCCCGATTTGATAAAATTGGTATCCCGACCTGAAAGGGCAATTTGTTTTTATCGAGCTGGAGAGCAGGGGAGACCCCCATTACTGATCATACACTCAGATCATACATACAGAAAATCACTTACTGCACCTTTAAATATTGTAGGAGGAATCTTTTAAAATTTCAAGTAATCTTTAAAGGAATGTACACCAAAATCCTTAAATTTATTTAATAATTTCAAAAATCCTCGTTTTGGACTGTAGGACCAACATAGGCTATTTACCACATGTTTTACTACATCCACAAAAAAACAACATCCAAATTGTTTTTCTTTTTCATTTTACCAAGCCACAACTTTATTTCCATCTTGGGTATAAATTGTACAAACTAGTGTAGATTAAGTCAGCAACTGTTCTTGACAACTTCGCCTCCAGTGTCCCGTTACATCGTCAACTCCTGCAAAGGAAAACAATGCTTATTAATACATGATAAAATATGCCTCTTCATGGTTAAAACGTGTTATTCTCTTCTCAGGACATAAAAGTTGGCTTCAGTAGACTCAGAAGAACGAAAGTCAATGTATCAATCATCATTGAAGAGTTTAAAAATGTATCCAAAACAAAATTCCAATGCCTTGTGTAATAAAGACCGATTAATGTTGTCTGTTAACCAGAAAAAGATTTTCTTTAAATCTTACCATGATAGCGTTGACAATGTCGTTGTTGTTGTTTTTCAGGGCGCGTACAGCCTTCGCCCGCGACACGTTGGCTTGCGACATGACGAGTTCAATGTCTTTCACCTCGACTCCCGTCTCGTCAACCTATAAAAATGATAAACAAGGATATATCATAAAAGGTACGGTAAAATGTTCTTTTTTTTAAAAGGTAAAAATGTATTTGACTCATTTGTGATATCATCTCATCTACAAGTGGGGCAATTTTCAACCTCTAAATGAGGCTCTTACCTCTTCCTCTTCGCTCTCCTCCTGTACTGTTGGCGTCTGTGTGTTTTCCTGGATGTTTGAAACGGCTTCTCCCTGTACCTTGAACTTTTCTGCAGCAGCCAACTGGGCTTGCTGGGAGAGATCCTCGATCTAGGGCACAAAGAAGCCAGAAATGTCACTGATGTCATCTTCAATGTCTGAGTAGCCAGACAGACATGTGAATGGCATTTCAAACCACCTAGGAATGTGCTTCAAATCTGTTAGTCTTTTTGCTGTTCAGACTTCATAACACCAATCTGGAAAGGCAAAAATTCTGATTTGGGTTGCCAGTGTTGACCCATTATGGGCGGGAACCCCTATTTGTAACTGTAGCTTTCAGGAGGGGAACCCCTTTTGGGGTTCTTGTTGCTATGTACAGTATGTATTTATTTTATTTGAATAAATATGTGAAAACTAACAGAAATCTTAGAATCGGCCTCAGGTCTAAATGGGTTAACATAGCCTATGTGCACTGCATCTATATACACACCTATACTCTTCTCAGTACAGAAAGGTTGGCTTCAGCATACTCAGAAGAACGAAAGTCACTGTGTCAATCATCATCGAAGAGTCAAAAGTCCTACAGTACATCTGTTCCAATCTAAATCTGTTCACTGATGAACACTGCTTTCATCATCTACAACAATTTGACTCTTGTAGCAAAACACCCATCAAGGGGGAAAAAGACAAGACCATTCTGTTACATACCTTAGCCTCACCAAAGACAATGTACGTGTCTGACGCGGGGCTCTTGTAGACGTCTGGTTTGGTGATGACGAACAAGATGTTCTTGGACTTGCGAATGGTCACCCTGGTGACTCCCGTTACCTGTCTCAACCCAAGCTTTGACATTGCCTGCAGAAAATATAAAAAAAATCAGGAATTAAAGTTACAAAACAATTAGGAAAACAATGCTTATTAATACATGATCAAATATGCTTATTCAAGGTTGAAATGTGTTATTCTCTTCTCAGGACATAAAAGTTGGCTTCAGTAAACTCAGAAGAACGAAAGTCAATGTATCAATCATCATTGAAGAGTTTTAGAATTTCTCCAAAACAAAATTCCAAGGGCCTTGTGTAATAAAGACCGATTAATGTTATCTGCTAACAACCAGAAAATAAAGGTTGTCAGGAATTAAAGTTACAAAACAATTAGTATCCATAACAGCAACAAATATACGGTTTAAGAACAACATTGTTACCTTTCGTGCCTTCTTTTCACTCCGGCTCTGTTTTGCTTTGCTTACTGGTTCCTCGTCTATTTCAGCGGCGGCAGCAAGCTGTGAAAAATAATGTAACATTGACCCTCTTGAGAAATCAAATACAGATCTTTAAAATTAAGAAAATCACTACAACGTCTTGAATATACTCTAGTTTGCAAGCATCTAAGGCCTTGTTCACACCGCGGGCGATTCTGATGGATTCCTCAAATCTAAGTTTTTAGGACCGACTATCCACACTGTTTGCAAGTAACCAGATTTGGGTATTCAGACATTGCCAAAAATAGCTGATCTACAAGCTTGCAACGTATCGCCTTGTGAGCTTGTAGATGTCAGCTATTTTCGCAGAGTGGCACCGTCGTACGACTAAGTACCTCTAAAAATCCATCTTCAGTGTCTGAATATCCAGACAGACATGTGAATCGCATTTCAAAGCACCTAGGAACGACGTTCAAATCTGATCTCACAAGAATCAGTTAGTGTCTTTTTGCTATTCAGACTTCATAACACCAATCTGGATAGGTAAAAAAAACCTGATTTGGGCTGCCAGTGTTAACATAGCCTATGCGATGTGCACTGCATCTGTATATACCTATACTCTTCTCAGTACAGAAAGTTGGCTTCAGTAAACTCAGAAGAACGAAAGTCACTGTGTCAATCATCATCGAAGAGTCGAAAGTCCTACACTACATCATCTGTTCAAATCAAATATGCCAGACCAAGCAGACTGACTGACGCAAGTCAAGCTGTGCCAATCAACCCCGTCCTGGGTGAGCATGATTCAACTCTCACCTGGGCCTGCTGTGTCTGTGTCTGTGCAGAGTCCTGTTCCTCTAGGTCTGGTACTGACTCATCACTGTCTGATTCAGTGCCAGATCCTATAGACGGCAACCAAAGAAATGTAAATTAGTCACAATATATTAAGCTGTGGGTCTGACTTGTGCATTTGCAAATTGGTGTCAAATAATCTGTCAAACCTGGGGAAGAAATGAATATGTGGATGATATATGAGGAACAGTGTTTATGTGAAAAGGAAAACATTATCTGAAAATCTTGTGCACTTAAGAGAAATTATGTGTGATTAAACAGTAATCTGCAAAAGAGTTAATCATTAATGAAAACATTTTATATCAATTTGGATCTCAAGTATGGTATGATGAACAACAAGTAACAACCCAAATCCACACAAGTATGAGTTACCCCCCCTCCCAAAAACAAAAGTTACTATAAATTATACCAGCAGCAAAAAAAAAAGAAAAAAGAAAGAAAAACATTTAATGTCATTACTGACTTGCTGAAGGGAAGAGACAGTAGAAAACAGATTTTCGTTTCCGTCCTCAATTATTTGAGGCACCAATGACCAGAAGACCTTTTTTACACATTACATAACATCTTTGAAACAGACCAGTTGTAAGTTAAATGTGAAGCAAAGGTAATTCAATGTAAGTTTGTAACAGATTTCCAGAACTATTGACAAGTGGGAAAAACACAGACTGGACAAACAGGAGAGAAAATAGAAATACCCTTGTCGTTCTTGATCACAGGTTCCACCTTGGTTTTAACAGGAGTGGGGGTAGGTTTTGGGGCTGAGACAGGTTCCAATGGGATTGAATCGATTACCTCAATCGTAGGTTTAACAGCGGTAGGTTTCGCAACAGCCTCTGCAAATGTAAGCTTTTTGGGAGCTGGGGCAGGGACAGCAGGTTCGACAGGAGTGGGCATAGCGGTGTCCGTTGAGGGCTCAGCTGGCGCTTTGGGAGCCTCAACAGGAGCAGGTTTAGCTTCAAGAGCAGACTTGACCTCTGCTGGTTCAGCAACCTCAATGGGGGTGGATTTGGCCTTTTCAGCTGGTATGGCAACCTCAACAGGGGCGGGTTTAGCAACCTCAACAGGGGCGGGTTTAGCCTCAGCTGCTGGTTTAGCAACCTCAACAGGGGCGGGTACAGCCTCGGCAGCTGGTTTAGCAACCTCAGTAGGAGCGGGTTTGGCCTCGACAGCTGGTTTAGCAACCTCAGTAAGGGCAGGTTCGGCCTCGACAGCTGGTTTAGCAACCTCAACAGGAGTGGGTTTAGCCTCAACAGCTGGTTCGGCAACCACAACAGGGGCAGGTTTAGCCTCAACAGCTGGTTCGGCAACCACAACAGGGGCAGGTTTAGCCTCGGCAGCTGGTTTAGCAACCTCAACAGGGGCAGTTTTGACCTCGACAGCTGGCACTGCTGTCTCGGCCTTGGGAACCACCTTGGCAACCTCAATTAGCTCAGGTTTGGGTTCAGCAGCCACTACAGGCTTATCAAAATCAATGACGGGTTTAGGAGGAGCTGAAGCAGACACAACTGGCACTGGGGGTACGAAAACCGGCACTTGACACTCAGGTGGAATAAGTGGGGGAAGGTCGTCATCATCAAAGGGTGGCAAAACTGGGGAAGGTTTTGGTGAAGCCGCCTTTATCTCAACCTCTTTAGGAGGGCTGGTTGCAAGAGCATCTGAAAATGAAACAGGGGCTGGGGCAGCAGGTTTTGAGGTCACTTTAAAAGCAGCTGGGGCTGCAGAAAGTTTGGTAGGGGTGGGAGAGACTGCCTTTGGCTCAACTGGGGCTGGTTTAGCCACATCAGATGGCCCTGGCACTGTTGGTTTTTCCTCTGCTGAGGTAGGTTCAGCTTTGGCAGGAATAGGGGGAGGCACAAACCCCTCTGATCTCTTGGATACCTTTCCTTGTTTGCCAGCCTTGACAACCTTTGGGGTGGATGTGCCTCCAGGTGAGGAGGCTAGGGGAGATACTACGGGAGAGCATGGTGAGGAGACTACAGGAGATACTACGGGAGGAGAGCATGGGTTAGAGGAGGTAGTTGATTTTGGGGAGGTGGTAGAGGAGGAAGAAGCAGACATCGAGGAGCGCTTTCTTCTTCCTGGGACAGCCTTTGGGGCAGAAGAACCCTTGGCACCTTTGTCTTTGGGCTTAGCAGGACCAGAGGCAGCCTGGGGCTGCTGGGAGGGAGCTGGGGCAGGAGGTGTAGCTGGATAAAACATTGATTTATTGTGTTTTCTTATTCTTAAGTAAGATGAACGCCATAACCATGCAGGTTAAATGATCAGAGAACAAGGGGCAAGTTGCCATTGCAAGGTTAGACCACCCACAAAACAGTCCAACACAGTTGATGCAAGACTGCACCAAAAATGCTAAAACATACTACACACTCAGAAAGACACACTTTCATCTTTAGTAACATTATCTCAATCTTTTGCGAATGTGGTACTCCAAAAACAAACCAGATGCACTCACGGCAAACAGAAAAGGCATTCGCAAACAACACTACATTGTTTTTGGGATGTTTCACAACTATACTATTACTTTAATTAGGCACGGGTACAAATATATTAAATTAAGAATATTTGGGCTAGGATATATACATTTGTTTATCATGTGGTTGTCTAGAGCTTGCACTATAACCTTATATTCAAATATTACATTTTGATCCCGCTTCAATTCACAAAGAATAGTTAAAGTTATCAGGAGACCCTGTGTGAATTGTAACATTATCTTAATTGAATGAAGCATTTTAGTTCCAAGTTTGAGACAGTGTATGGGATCCACTTCTTGGTTCCTAATGTTTCTTTCCGATGCACCTGAAGATATGTTCTCATTTATACTTAATTTAAACATCAATAGAAATTTTACAATCTGTAGATTTGTCTTTGTTGCTGTATTGAACACATGCTTATTGCAACTTACTTTCTGATATTGCCATATTGTGAATTTCAACCGTGGCTTGCTCGTGTAAACACACTCTTTAAACAGTGGAAAAAGTGATCAAAAGTCAAATATACCATGAGGAAAAGATCGACAACACATACAGTGTTAATGTTAAAAGTAGAAGAAAGAGTACAGAGAAACATGACTATTTTCCTTCCAAGAAAAGGTTACTATAGGTTAGGTTTGTTTTGCAACAATGGACTGGTCTGCTTCAAGGTGAGATAAATGACATTGTATACAAGTTTTCTCCAAGTAGAACAATTGAATGTTGAGTGATAAGCTATATATTTTTGAATGTCTAGAACAAAAGGAAACGAAAGATCTGAAAGGTGGGGTTGAGGGTTGCAGAGATAGAAAGATTGGGGGTGGTCTGTGTTCCACCTTTTTACACAAGTTAACCCACCTGACAGGTGCCGTCTTGAGTGGGATGGACCTGCGCAATTAGACATCACCTTCGGCGGGATACTCTTAGAGGGGATTATAATTGGTACTTTCTCAAGAATTTCATTTTGAGTGGCCGCGGCAGCAATCACTTCAGGTTTGGTTTCAATTTCTTCAGATGCTGTGTCCTGGCTACTTTCCTTCAGGGCATCTACTGCAGGCTCTGGAGCGTCACTTGCCTTCCCATCCACATCATCTGCGCATGGCTCTTCAGAAGCAGTCACAGCCACATCATCTGCACATGGCTCTTCAGAAGCAGGTACAGCCACAACATCTGCACACGGCTCTTCAGAAGCAGGCATCGCATCTGCACGTGGCTCTTCAGAAGCAGGCACAGCCACAACATCCACACATAGCTCTTCAGAAGCAGGCACAGCCACAACATCCGCACATGGCTCTTCAGAAGCAAGCACCGGCACATCTGCACATTGCTCTTCAGAGACGGGTACGACGACGCATGGCTCTTCAGAAGTAGGCACAATCACATCAGCACTTGGCTCTTCACAAGCAGGCACAGCAACACCATCTGCACTTGGATCTTCAGAAGCAGGCACATCTGCACTTGGCTCTTCAGAAGCAGGTACATCAACAGCATCTTCAGCGACTACTACTGGTTCTTCTGCTGCAGCTTCCACAAGAGCATGAACTGTGACCTCTTCTGTTGCTTGGTTAGCAGGTTCTTCAAGAGCAACCACCGACTCTTGACCTTCGACCATTTCTTCAGTATGAATTTCAAGCGATTCAATGGCAGAAACAAGAGCCACAACAGGTTCTTCAGCTTCTTCTGTTACGGATGGTTCGGCGGCAGGCAATTGCAGTGTGATGGATGTGCTCTCGAAGACAGATTCAGTTTGGATTGCAATAATCGGATCGCCGTTAATAGGATCGACAGCTGCCTTTGTAGAAGTTTCTTCAAGCAGTAGCTGAGAGTGAATAACTTGGGGAGCACTAGAGAATTCTGGCGGGGATGGAATCTCCAATGGGGATGTCTTGAACACTTCAGGAATAGCCATCTCTGGTGGTGCAGAAGAACTCAACACCCCCACAGCTGATAAAGGGGATAGTAGGAGGAGCAAGAGGAGCAGCATGGGGAAGGGCAGTCACAGTAGTAAACTGAGGAGCAGCTATTAAGAGATTAATGAACATGTTTTGGTGAACATACGGTGCGCGCAACCTGTCCATAGAACCGGTGAATGTGAGAAAATTCAGGGATGCAAACGTGTTGTGTTGCACTCAAAAAAGAATTTGTGCCCATGTCCCAAAATATCATGCAGTGTCTAAATGTGACAGATATGTTAAAAGAAATCCTTCAGCCCCCAAATATACCACCACCTATGGATATAAGTGTTTAAGTTAAAAGACTATTTATTTACTAAACCAGAAGAGGCACAACAGGTGTCACCTCAGTTAAAATATATATATTTTTACATACTGCATGACGTGTACAAAACGTCAATGATCCGACTATTGGTAACTAATTACAGGATTACAAGATTTATTGCTGTATGAAACATCTCAAACAAGTGTTGCTTAACCTTTAACCTGCTGTGTTATGTCATTTTCACATCCATTTCAAAAGGCAAATTGATATTAGATCGGACTGCATTTGGTAGCACTCATTTCATCATACTGAATGATGACCCAGTTGTCACTGATTTTGTTAGGTCAAGTTGAGAACAGAATCTAACATTATTCACCATTCTGACATTTGTGGCATTTCATAGAGGAACTTTGCAAATCCAATTGACTGGTGCGTTGGACTAATTAAAGCTGTTAATATTTGAATTGTGTAAACCAGTTGTGCTTGTGTAGCTACTAAATATTCATATTTTAACCTTCAAGGCTCCCGCCAAATCAAACTGAAGTTGTACAGTACCATGTTGTACCATGAGAAATGTAAATTAATCTGGTGACATGTTTTGCTTGCATGGCAATGAATGAGAAAATGACTTGAAATTAAAGTTTAAAAAACAAGTAAATAACTCTACCTAGACAAAATACCAATAGCAAAATGCCACACAAGCTTTAGTTCTTCAGTAAACCCCGGAGGGTCCATGAAAAATCTCTTTCGGAAAGCTTAATGAACCCCAATAAAAGTTGTTATTTTCATGTGAAGTAAACAATGGTTAATAGACATTTAAACATGTGCACAGTGAGGTTTTACATAAGAGGTAAGTACAATCTAATCCAAGCAGGGGCTAAAAGTTCCACTAACACAGTTGCATCTTTCCCAACAAGGTTAGGTGTTAAGTATCAATGAAAGTCGGTGCACCGGGCAGTCAACTACTAAAATACCATGCATTGTGTATCAAACCCAGTCAATGCAAGTCACCACAGGCTATTGTGAGTTTGTGTAACAAAAGGGTCCTGGATTACCCATTCCAACTGCATCAATGGGCACCACAAAATGTGAAGATATAGCAAACTTTATATTGATTACAGACTTTTAAGAAGCTTTTTCAGGAAATATCTCTGGCCATCCAAAAGCAACTTGCCACTATTAAATTGCACCAATACTGAAAGTGTAAATTACAGAGCCTGCATTATCCACTTGAATCCTATCCTGGGGGAAGAATTTGGCAAAAATAGCTTATCTACAAGCTCACAACACGTTGAGATTGTAGATCGGCTATTTATGGTGAACATATTTGATGGAGTGAAAAAGTAGACCCTTGCAGGACTCGGGCCAATGAAGAATACAGGATTTAAGTGGTTAAAACCAGTTTCTAAACAGCTATAAGTGTACTGGCAGTTATCCCATTGAGTTCTCCCACTTTGATTTTGTACAAGTTGTAAAATAGTAGTCAAACAGGTCTGCTTCTTTCCTTGGCAAAGGAATATCACATGTGTGGAGACCTGGAGGGAGTGGCATCACAATACCTTTTTCATTAATACTAGGGCAAGCCAAATGGAAAAAAGCCCAATTATCTGGTAAAAAAACAATAAACGGTGACTCCAGCACAAGTACTTAAAGTCATATGATTTGACAATGCTTCCTAAATCAAAATAACAGTGGTGTAAGTGCTTTTTGGATGGTTTATAAGGACTCAAGAGTTCAATGGCCAGTCAACCCTTCCTAAATATAAACCTGAAACCACAGTTCCAGCATATAGGTTAGGCCGGCCTTTGGTACCCGTTTTAACAGCTGGTGGTGGTGATCATGGAGGAGCTGTCCCATGTCTACAGCCCCCCCGCAGATGCCGACAAATGGTGCCATTTCACCAAGCCGTCACCTGTTCGTTCAATCTCAACTCTACTACTGAAAACAAAAATAGTTATCCATCCCTTATTTGATGAAACATGAAAACATGTTTTGGATGTTGTGGACAAACGCTTATCCATTCCAAAACACGTCTTCGTGTTTTGTTCACTGGCCACGAACAGAGCTTTATGCCAACAACAAGTTATTAAAAGAGTTCCAGGACCCTGTCAGTGCTTTGGTTTTAGTATAATAAAGCATGCAAGTTAAGCAAAGTGAATACATACCAGTCTCCACTTGAGGCTGCTGCATCTCCTGCTCGGTGACCGGGACAGTTTCTGTGGCTTCGCCAGGCATAGTTGCTGAAAAAGGAAATAACGAGGCATTTTAGCTCAAAGCAACAGCAGAGGTGTAAAGTAACTAAGTACATTTACTCAAATACAGTATTTTGAGGTATTTTGTTTTTACTTTATTGGAGTATTTCCTTTTAGTTCTACTCTACTACAAACTTGAGTCACTAGTTGCATAGATTTAGATTACTACAAAACATGCATTAACCACTTCAGCCATATGCATACTTAAGCTGTTTGAAAATAGCCGATCTACAAGCTCACAACGAGCTGTTTTCAAAGCATTTTCATACGTTTGAAATCTTGTGAAATGAGACAGTCTGCATAAAGAGTACTTTTACTTTTGTCACTTTTAAGTATATTTTTGATGTGAATGCTTTTGTTCTCTTTGAACACCGGACTTTAAAAAAGGTAGGGTAAGTGATATTTTTTGGTTAAAACAAAAAGTACTTTGTTAAAAGGTTAAAGCACTATATTGTGATACTAATCATTGCTATAGAGTGTTTGTTCAGTAACAGGGGCCTCCCGTCTCTCCAGCTCTTTAATAAACAGAAAATACATGTTTTGGTAGGTGACAATATTTCAGCTAATCAGGAGAGAGCACCCATTTATCAGCTTAATTTTTATAGTGTTCCAGTTCCCATTGTGTCAGCTCATTTATTAGTGTCACCACTTCCAATTTCACTTGTTTAATCTGTATCCTGACTGAATTCTCTATCCTTATTGGATAAAATTGGAAATGAAAATGCATTTTCTGTTTAATAAAAGATCTGGAGACTCCTGTTACTGAACAGACACTCTGTAGCAATGATTACCATCAGAATATAGAGCTATTTAACACTTATTTTAACCAAAGAAAATCACTTACCCTACCTTTAACTTGTAACAGAGTATTTCTTGATACTTTTACTAATTTAACAAATGTGAGTAACTGTTTCCACCACTGACAATTAGGCATTGCCACTTAGCGTTATTGTAGTGGTCGAGAAAGCAGAACCCATGCTTCAGCTGTAGCCAAACGTTAGCTAGGTGATGCTAACTTAGCCTCTGAGCAGGGACGCTTTACACCTACGATAACATTTTCTCACACATTGACACCGGTTTGAGTACATAGACAGACATCAACTCGGTATTATTGTCATTATGTTGACTAGTTGAGGCTCTTGACAATCTCTCGCAGTCTTTGATAACGAGAGCCTTCTATCTGGTAGTAGCCGACAAGTCGTGTTCCCCCATTTTGAGTCAGCATTCGGCTAGCTAACAGCCCATTTTATCACCTAAAAGATAAACTAAATGGACAAATATCAGCATGAGCGGAAAGACCGCAAGTTCTACTAATGGATTAGACGTGTACTACGCACCTTTATCTCCACTAATCAATGGATGATGTTAGATTATTCGAAGAGACACTCACCGACTCAGGATACTATATCCAAGATGGCTGTGAGAGAGAAAATCTAACCTTTGTCGTGCGGTAATATCCGGTTTACCATAATTACATTGTTCTTCCGGGTCATTTACAGTGGTGTAAAGTAACAAAGTACATTTACTCAAGTACTGTACTTAAGTACAATTTTGAAGTCTTTTTTTTTTTTTACTTTACCAATTTTCAGTACTTTTACTTCTACTCCACTACACCTCAGAGGCAACTATTGTACTTTTATTCCACTACAATTATTTGAAAACTTTAGTTAGTTACTTACTTTGTAGATTTAGATTATTATTACAAAACATACATTAATCACTTCAGCCCAAATATACATTTCGGTCATTTGAAAATAGCCGATCTACAAGTTCACAATGCGTTGCAATGTGACACATTTTGTGAGCTTGTAGTTCTGCTATTTACAAAATATTGTTTATACATTTGAAAACTTATGAAATGGGACATTTGCTACAATGAGTACTAAGTACATTTTTATGCCAATATCTTTGTACTTTTACTCAAGTCAATTTTGAATTCCAGACTACAATGCGGTATTGACACTTTTACTTAAGTAAGAAATGAGAGTACCTTTTCCACTACAAGTCATTTATCGCCTCTCTGGCTATGTTCCCTGATTTACAGTGCAGTCTAACATGGATAGTTTATGTTATATCCATAATTATAATAACCCTGGGTTCATCCATCCACACTGTTTAATTTATTTTTAATTTGTTTATCTCTTTAATGGTCATCATGCTATCTTTTCTCTACAGAATGTGGGTGAAGTGCGACATCTAGTGGCTGAATGTTGTCGGATGCAGGATCCCCACATTAATATATTTGACCATCTGAAAACATGTGCCACAGTGGCAGTGACCATCATAAGAGAAGATGTGTTGAAAATGTTTCAATAGGGTTGAAGTCGATAGATTTCTTTTTAAGCTAATTTATATTAACTCATTTTGCCCCTTTCAGAACCACTAGTTTATACATTTCTTTTGTAGACACTGTACAGATAATACATTACATGGCTAAATAAAAAAATAAAAAAACTATTAGTGGCCAGGGTCCATAACCATGTCCCCTCTGACGACTTTCTTCCTCTTACAGAAATAAACAAGAATTGGTCATGTTTTGCATTCAAAGCCATAACCTTAAAAAGATATGACAAAGTTGTATAAAGCGGTTTTATTTTTGCAAACTGGTTAATGTAAGACTGTACAATAGAACATATAGACCCAAAATAGAGAAAAACAATATGAAATAACCATATGTATACTACAACATTATAAAGATAAGGAAAATAAGATTAGATTATTTGAGTTTTTGTTTCAGATTAGCCAATCACTTTGGGTGTAGCAGCATTATACAAAAACACATAAATTGGAAAATGCAATAAAAAAAGCCTCTCCACCACAGAATTAAATTAAATGATCCGTTAGAATCAGTTTGCCTAATCTGTCCATACGGTAGTACAATTTGTGTTACTGGGAGCTGCATAGCATTCTGATGGTCAGTTGTCCAGTTCAGAAGTCCTTCTGAAGATCTGTACAAAAGAAAAATTAAATAAACATTAATAAAGTACAAATACAAAACAAATAAAAAAATAAAACAAAAAAAGCTAAACTAATACTTACCACTTTTTCTAAGAAGCTCTCCTTTGCGTGAACGGGCCAGTCCTTCCAGAAACTGATCAAAGCATTTCACATACTTGGCCAGGCTTGTTCTTTTGTAATCTGTAAGAACAGTAAACCCTTTGTGAGTAGACACAAACTGTTAATCCATCCCTGTGAGAAGCTCCCACCCAGCATTGTTGGGGATAAAGACAGTTTATTACAAGGTATAACCACACATGTAAAGTATAAATATTTAAGTCAAATGGAAGACTCTGTTGCACCTCTGATCTTCCGTTTCTCGGTTGCATCCATTTCGATTTCTTTCTCCTTGGTGTCCTCCTCTTCCTCCTCCTCCTCCTCTTCCTCGCCGTCTATCCTCGGTCGATCTAGCTCCTCACAGATATGACTGTGAAAAAGTTAACGAAATCAGCTACGGTGAACATCACAACACATACTTATGCATTGCACAAAAAAGCGACACAAGACACTTGAATTATAGCTTACCTGATAGTGGGCACAGCGAAGGGATCAAACGTCTCTAATTCTTTTAGGTCAATGGGAACAGATATGCGTCCTGGCCAAAAGGTAAGCAACACAAGAGACAGCCAGGGTCAGCCATTTGTTACAGCTACAACAGCCATACAACCAGGACCTTCATTAATGACTGAAACCCTATACTTAGTCGACCGGGATCCCCCAGTGCTCTATACGATGTGATTTTCGCCAAATGTTCGCCCCAAGAGGGACTCTAGGGTCCGATAACCTAGTTATAATCAAGAACATCATGGTCATAACTGCCTTAATTATCCCTTTTATTCTTGTTGTGTATACCGTTCTTTTTTCTTACTAATGCCGCTACAATATCTGAGGAACCGAACAAAAAATAATTCTACTCTTATATACATGTACTACACAAGACGCAAAGAGAAAGACCATCTTGTACCTCGGGCTCATGTGGTTAAAGGACCACTGTGCTCACCTGTCTTGGGGTGCACACTGAAAGGACTCTTCAGTAAATGGTTCACCCCTTTGCTGACGTTCACATCAAGTCGTGGGTAACAGTACTGCAGCATGATCTCTTTATCAAAGTGCTGGCCCTTCTTGACAGTAGCCTGAAAGAGGAAGAATTATAGCGTTCATGCTGCATGTTTATGCTATAATCATTGAACAAATAAAAGGATAAATTAATTGCGACTGTGACACACATGTGTTTATCTACCCCTTTGCGTTGGGCGTGAGCTGCGAGCCTTCCCCAACGCTTATCAGGGTTCTTCTCACTCTGGAAATACTGGAGCAGATCCTTTCTGACATGTAAGGACTTGGTTAAGGTTAAGATTAGATCCAGTCAACGTAGCAAATGTTCCTGTACAATAACAATTCTGTGCGCTTTGTCTCTTTGTTAGGTTAGCACAATTAAAAACAAGAAAACATTAAATTTATTATATGACCAATCTGTTATTTTTCCTCGCCAATAAATGAAATTGATTAACCCACTAAAGCTGGGAAAGCATCTGTGTCATTTTAGATGTTAGCGTTGGCTCTTCAAAACTAGCAGTTTTGAAAAATCTTGAAAGTGTTTGAAAAACTTTGAATACAAAACAAAACATTTTCAGATGGGGGCACGCGGTCCTTGGCACGTAAAACAGTTTGAGAAACACATTTGTAGAATCGGCCCTCAGGTCTTAATGGGTTAAATTGCTATCTTTCAACTTAGTCCAACTTTGTCCTTTTTAAGATAATCTTTTGTGATTTTGTAATACTTTATTTCAGCTAGATACAGTGAGACTGGGAAAGGTAGGAGTAGGAGAGGTGCACCTCGGATCGGATCTGAAAAGGGATAAGTGGGGATTAGAACCTTATTTCTTCTAATTAACTAATTATAGCCTTATTTCTATGATACATGCTATAACTTGGTGATGCCAAGTTCACTTCTGGCACACAAACCTGGGCCTCTGCGATGGTGGCCAAGTGTTTTATCTCTACACCACCCCGGACAGGAGACGAAATGTTGTGTAAAAAGTGTTGAGCATAACATTATTATTTAAGAAAGGATATCTTCAGGCACAAGTGCCAGCACTTTCTCTGCCGATTCCTTGCTGCCCAATATGTCTTGTCCATGCAGCGCATATTGAGAAAAGTAGCGTTCCACCGTCACCAGTGATTCTCTGTTGAGATTACAAGGAAATAGAGTGTTCAGCCACACATGGCACTAATGCCTCATTGAGATATTATTATTCTGATTGTTATGAGATATGTCAATAAAAGCAACTTGATGAAAACAAATCCTGATGACCGTAATTGCATCCTTAAACAACCATAGAGGTATACATAGCTGAGCTGAGCTCAAATGCAATCCTCATTGTTCCACACATTATTCGACAAATTGATAGTTCAGATGTTATGTAAAACAATGTTTTAATCACTAAATGACCTCTTTGACCACCAAGTTTCACTGTGTGTCAGATATCGAACTGGAGATTACAGCATGTGAAGATTCATAGCCTTGTGCTGTGATTTGATGACAATACAGTGTATTGGGCCATTGCAGACAGTGTCATGCATACGTTCATATATGCATACCTAAATACATACTGTACATACATACAAATCATGAGATTACTTACTTGATGAAAGGATGCATTGGATCTGTCAGCACTACTTTCCTCACATTATCTGCACCACCCTACACAACCGCAATCACACATGAAAAGAAACATCAGCTTCTTCATGACAACTAAAGCTTAATATATCTGTTGCTTGATAAAAAATGACAACGTCAACTGAAAAGAAGTGTTGACTGAATAAATGTGCCCTAATCACATCATGACCCCTAAGGTCCCTATTCTGGGCATGTCATAATAGGCGAACATTTGGCAAAAATAGGCAAACGTTGAGCGAAGACAGCGTTGAGCGAAGACAGCACTTCACAAAAAAGCCCTGTACCCAGGGCTTAAAAGCTGCTTTGACAAGTTATTTACAGCAGTGGTTCTAAAAGTGGGATCTGGGGAACCCCAGGGTCCTTGAGGGGAATCCAGGGGGTTCCCAGCAAAATGTGTTTGGGAGGGAATATTTGTAATATTTTGTCATATTCTAAAATCCTTTTAACAACTCAAATGGGTTGTATTTTTGAGGGTCCTTGACATGAAACAGTTTGAGGGCCGCTGTTTTTACAGATCCGTTGTGAGGAGGTATGAAAGGTAGTCACCTTCACCAGGGTGAGGTACTCTGCCACAGCGGAGCGTCCCGCCACGGACAGCTTCCTGGCGGCTTCATCACACACCCAGCAATGAACTCCTCTTCTGCCCGAGTACACCCACAGGCAGTGTCGGAAACCAAAGTCATCTGGAATATTGCAAAATGTTAAGTTATTACACTTCCCTTCCATGCTATTATTACAGTTACACACCATGGTGACAATTTAAATCCATGAAAGATGAGCTGACGCAAGCCAGATGCTCAGCTCGATATCAAAACAAAGGCAAAAGTATTGTTTCTTTTAACTTGCCTCGAAGAGCTCTATCAAGTATACGGATCGCGATAGTCATCAGGGTCCAGCACTTGGAACAAATGTCTGCAGCACTGAAATGGAAATATTGCATGGCATTGCTTCTCTCCTTTTAATATCAGTGTGTGTGTGTGTGTGTGTGCGCGCGTGTCATTGTACAAACTCTTGTCTTTGTTCTCTCAGATAAACACTAATTGTTCAGTTACCTGCAGCAGCTTCTGACATCGTCGTAATCTGTCATGTCAATATCAAAGACCAGCTCTCTCTCCTGAGCGTGGAAGGTACCAGACTTCACAGTGTTGTGTTGATTGGGCTGTGGGTGAGAACAGAGACTACGTCAGCATCTATATTCTAAACATTATGCATTCAGTGTGATTTGTCCAAATCATGCATGCCTATTGCCTTTAAGCCCCATCTGTGACCTGAAGGGCAAGGTCATTGGTAAAAATGTCATTGGTCGCACCAGTGCAGTTCAGTGTATGTGTGCGTGCATATGGAAAAGTTAGGCGCATAAAGTTGCAACCAACTAAAAAGTCAGTCTGGAGCCCTGCCCACGGCTAAGGGGGATTCCACTTTAGGATAGTGGTTAAGACGTTTGATTTTAGCATCCCTTCCTGGACGGGGGAGACCCAGGTTCGGATCCCGCTGGCCGTTACCCAAACATGCGTACATGCTTGGACAGCAAGAAAAATAAAGTGACAGGAGAGGACCATGGAAACGATGGGATAAAGCACGCATTCACCCTGTGACTGTAGACAGCTCCGAGGTCGATCTTGTACGGGTTCATCTTCTGCATCTCCTTCTCCAGGTCGCCCTGTGTGCTGAAGGACTGGTAACGCACGTAGATGTCATCTTTCAGCGTGAAGCAGAACTCTCGATTCTGGAAGTAGTTCTTGTACACTGAAGTTTGGAAAAGGAAAATTCATAATGTAGCCTGTCACTAAGGTTAACTGGTTGTGATCTTGAGATTGAAGGCTCATAAAAGGACTATAAAGTTAGTGGATTTGGTGACAGTACCCGTCAGACTAATACCATTTTGAATCTTGAGTTCAGTCAAAGTACAGTACCGGCATCTATTATCACGATTCACAAAACTTTATTTTGTAAATATTGCTCTTCCAAACATGAGTTAAGACATATTAGGCCAGTTTAGTTTTAGCCACTACCCACCCACTAGCTAGATTCCTTAGTTGCCCAGCTTTCTTATGATCATATATTTTTGTATACTCATTTACCATAACTCAGTGGTTCTCAACGTGGGGTCTGGGGTCATTGAGTGGATTCCAGGGGGTCACCAGCTAAATTAGGAACAGTTGAGCTAATAGATCTGCTATATTCTTTGCTTAGCAGACCTTGTATTGAACTGTACTTTCCAACATCCATGTGTACACGCTCAGAATAATGGGGGTCCTTGAAATTAAAACGTTTGAGGGTCTTTGACATGAAAATGTGTTATTACAAAACATACAATAGCCGCTTCAGCCCTATCTACATTTTGGCCATAGACAATCAACAAGCTATTTTAGCGGAGCTACATCTGCTATTTTCAAAAGATATGTATACATTTTATGCATTTGAAAACGTGTTACATTCTGCATAATGAGTACTTTCAATTTTGGTACTTTAACTACATTTTGACACCAATATACTGTTGTACTTTTAGTAAAAGTAATACATTTTACTCAAGTTAAATGTATTATTCCGGACTTTTACTTGTAACAACAGTATTTCTACATTGCAGTATTGATACTTACAAAAAATAGCCGATACAAAAAATAGCAGATCTACAAGCTCTCAACACCTCGCAGCGTGAGGCGTTGAGAGCTTGTAGATCTGCTATTTTCGGCTAATACTTAAGTAAAACATTTGAGTACTTTTTCCACCACCGCACTCACCTCCTCCATAGTTGAGCCAGCGGTAGTACTGTGAGAACGGGAACAGCCGCCGGTAGTACAGAGGCAACAGATCCGGCAGAGAGGCTTGATCATAATCTGCATTAACCGGCATGATGTCTAACAGTGTGGCTGCTTATGATCTGGTAAGAAATGACTGATCAGATGTTGTGAGGAAATGATCTGAACGCCGCTGTCAGATCGTTGTGTTGTTCAATGTTTATGCCTCGAGCGCGCGAAAAGTCTGAAAAACGAGTCAACATCCGGTTAGACAAGGTCTTGCCCGTGACATCGTCACCAAGCGACGATTGTTATCGTCCGGCTAATTTGGGGTTCCCTTTTTTCCTTTGCACAAACCTTGTATTTACAGTTAACTTTTATCCTTTGCACATAACTTGTATATTTATACGCGAACCAAACAAGAAACAGAAAAATAGCTGATAAGTGAATAGTCGTCCAGCGGTCGAGAGAGAAAGAGATTGTTTGTGACGTCACTGACTTATCCTTGATATGTATGTTATTTCTAGGTTTGTTCTTCTTCATGTTGTAGATTCCATCAGGATATGTGAGACGCTGCCACCACGTGGCCACTCACAAACATTACAGACATTATACTTTATTTTCTTTTATTGTGCATATAACAAACACAACGTAGACAGTGGTGGAAGAAGTACTCAAATGTTTTACTTACTTTACTTTACTTTACTTATGATCATAGATAAACACAATAAACATAACATTTACTTGAGTAAAAGTATGAAAGTATTGGCATCAACGTATACATGTAAGGAACATTAATACTTTTCTGTGATATCATCATCAGGGGGATACTTATAAAGTCTCACTGATGGATTCTGGAGCATTATGGGTTTATACTCACTCAAACATGGAACTACACACTATCACTATACTGCTACTATTACCAAATAGTTAGTATTTATGAGTCATTCAGCAGATCAGGAGGCAACTTACTGGCTCAAGGACTTTGCATTCAGTAAAAAACTAAAAGGGACAAAATACAACAACCCCAATTGTACACGTTATATTGTATAAACATACTCTACTGTACAGATTGGACAAAATGACATTTTATTAATATAACAAAAGCTACATAGTGAGGCTTTAACGAGGCAGAACAAATTAAGAACAAATTCTTATATACAATTGTGCCATCCCAAACGGCAAGGCCTTTTTGAGGGATAGGGGGAATAGGGCTAAAAGAACATGGTCAATCCGGTTAAAAACACAAAACACAGTAAAAGAGAGAGCATATAATCATAGATAAACACAATAAAACATCAAATGAAACCATGCATTATTGCAGAAACTAAGACAAATAAACAGACTAAATAATAGTCTAAAGGACAACAGCATTTGTCTTTAAAAGCCGATCTAGAAATATTTGCATGAATGTGCCCCATTATTTTTAATTTGTTCAAATGACAATTTGGTTTCACAATGTGTACAAGTGACTACTAGATGATGTGGAGGTTGAACGAGTAGTTTAGATCTGTGGTTGTCATTTTTTTAGTTAATATGTGGCCGTGGACCCCCAAGATTTTGTGCTGGGGATCCTCATCCAAGATTTTTGTTGACATTTTTCCAAGATTGTTTGACAATCAATCAATCAAAGTTTATTTATATAGCACATTTCATACACCAAGTGCAGTTCAATGTGCTTCAAAGAATAGGTTAAAATTAAAGATTAAAGACAGGAGGATAACAGCAAATAAAAGAAAACATGAGAGAGAAAAAAAGAAGCATTGAGAAATATATAAAACCACTTTTCTTTTTTTTTAAAGAAAAGCAGATACAACGTGTTGTGACATTGTAGATCAGCTATTACGTGTAACGTGGTTAAACTGATTTGAATTCTACTACTAAACAGATCAAATGTCCCTTTAATGTCCATTCTGTAATATGAGTTTGTGATTGATGGATGGATCCTCATCGTCGCGACGACAAGGAAAAGCCTGGACCACTTGTGCAACGCGATTGGCAACGGCTGCAGAGCTGGCAGCAATGACCTTCCTGGACATCATGTCAAACTGAGAACCTGGAGAGGCGACACAGTACAGAGTGTTTAATAACTGTTTAATGACTGGTTACTGACTGACTGACTGACTGGTTCACAGACTGACTAGTCTTGCGTAGCCAGACAACTATTCCACAATCTCCGCATGCTATATAGAGTCTGGAACTACACCTCTCGAAAGCAGACAAAGGAAGCAGTCATCTGAAAAGATATGCTATACACATCTTTAAAACATATTTTTGAATTCCCATTTCTGATATATTGTGCTTCGACTAATTCGATTTACAGCAGGACAAATGTAAGCGACTGCAAAGACGAAACGGAAGCGGGGAGGAGACGGGACATATGTTTTACTCCCGGACCGTTTTCATCACTTCCTTTCCTTTGCACAGACTGCATGACGGAAGCATTTGTTTGTGTAAGTCAACAGTCTGGCTCGAGAGACTACTGACTGGCTGGCTGACTGACCGGCTGGCTGACTGACTGGTTCACTGGCTGTTGAAGCAGGTTGACTGACTGACTCCAGCATGTGTAGGGTGGTGGTGGTGGTGATGATGATGATTGATGTGTTGTGTGTACCGTCGGTATCCATGACGACGCCTCCAGCCTCAGAGACGATGAGCGTCGAGGCGGCGATGTCCCAGCAGTGCATCCCGATGTGATAATACACGTCTGCTCCTCCTGTCGCTATGAGGCACATGTCCACCGCCGCTGTCCCCACCGCACGCACCCTGTTACACACGCACGCACGCACACACACACACACACACACACACACACACACACACACACACACACACACACACACACACACACACACACACACACACACACACACACACACACACACACGCACACACACACACACACACACACACACACGCTGAAACCTCTTATCTCCATATTCTAACGTTTTGCAAATTAACACCCTACTTTATCATACTACAGCGTCACACAAAAGCATCAAAAACTAGCAGATCCACTTCCACTTATCGATCCTTTGCTATTTTTGTGAAGCTAGCCACTTTTGAATCCTGAAAAGTAATAGTTTTAGACATATGAGGTTTCCACCCGATAGAGACGATACGTATTACTGATGAATTGAGTACAATGGACCACAATGGAAACAAGCCCCCTTCCCTGGGGCGTTTTGTGTTAAGCCTTTAGCATAACCAGACGGTACTACTGTATTGTTAACAAGCCTGCTAATAAAGTATTCAATCCATCAAAAAAACACATTTAGTAATGTTTAGTAAAGTGTGGAAATATGTAGTAATGTGTTCTAATGTGTAATAGCAATGTGTTGTAATACTGTATACTGTATACTGTATACTGACTGTAGTAGTTTTATTTTGTATTTTATAAACAGCAGTATTACTGTAGTATTTGTATTGTGATAAACAGCAGTATTACTGTGGTATTTATATTGTGATAAACAGCAGTATTACTGTGGTATTTGTATTGTGATAAACAGCAGTATTACTGTGGTATTTATATTGTGATAAACAGCAGTATTACTGTGGTATTTATATTGTGATAAACAGCAGTATTACTGTGGTATTTGTATTGTGATAAACAGCAGTATTACTGTGGTATTTATATTGTGATAAACAGCAGTATTACTGTGGTATTTGTATTGTGATAAACAGCAGTATTACTGTAGAATTTGTATTGTGATCAACAGTACTGTAGAATTTGTATTGTGATCAACAGTACTGTAGAATTTGTATTGTGATAAACACCAGTATTACTGTAGTATTCGTACTGTGATAAACAGCAGTATTACTGTAGTATTTGTATCGTGATAAACAGTAGTATTACTGTATAGTATTTGTAGTGTTATCTTACCCATGAACAGGTAGTTTCAACAGTCTGTAGATGTTGGAGGTCATAGTTGACAGAGACAAATCATCTCTCTCTGATCCGATCTCTGTCACCACCACACACTGGTGGATGTCTATTACACACACACACACACACACACACACACACACACACACACAGACACACACACACACACACACACACACACACACACACACACACACACACACACACACACACACACACACACACACACACACACACACACACACACACACACACACACACACACACACATACATTTAAATTATTTTATTTGGATCGGCACAAGAAGCGCATAGGCTACATAATAGATCCAAACACTGATCAGGAGAAGATTACATTAAGGTCAAACCAGATAAAACTGGATGCACATACTTATTAATACGCAGAGGGGGGGGGCGGGGGCCAGGGGAGATAACACATTGATGATTTACCAGTATCACACTCCCAAACAGAAGGACAATAAATTGACAGATTATTATATCCTAAGGCGTTCTACCAAAGGCTGATATTTCATAAGTTTGGATGTAAAACAAGTGTCCTTATAAAGACAAAATGGGCAGCCTATTTAAAAAATTACTGTGAATAAGTGTTTTTTTTTCTTCTAATTTCATTAATGAACACAATATCTGTGCCATTGTGTATAAACCGGTCCGATTTTACAGTACTGTGTTAATACATTTTTGTTGTCCTTTCCTGTCCTTCTCTGATGTTATCTGAGACCAGATCCACCAGGCGGTCATATCTGGTCAATGGACAGTCCTTTGAACCATTTAGGATGTGTGCAACTGTCTCTTTGTCACACAGGGCTGGGTGTAGGATACAGTGTGGGGCATGTTCCGATGCTAAGTTGCCAGATTAAACAGTAATACTTGTAAACAGGCTTTCATGGTGAAAATAAGAATGTCTGATCCAATGGTGTTATTTAAGAGGACAGAGTAAGTGTGACAGTGAGAGGATTGCAAAAGGAGGGAAAGCCAGTTTTCCTTGCAGGCTCAGACTGGTCCAGTGTTGTGCACTGTGGGGTCGCTTCATTCCTAGAATGGAGGCTCTCGCGTGCATGCATTAATTTAGCGGGTCTGTGATGACGTGGTTGTTAAGCGCAACAGTTGTATAATCAGACGCCGCCCACTTCAACTGTAATTTGCGATGGCAGCCATAGATCTTTAAGATCCATCCAATCGGACCACACACCTAATACTACGGTACCGTTTTCCTGGTACTTTATTCATTGAATGAGTGATTCACAGATTCACATCTCCCTGACCACACACACACGGATAGATAGATACAGTACCTTTCTGTGCAGATACTTGTAGAGGGACTCCGTTGAGAAACGCTCCTCTTCCTCTCTGAGCGGAGTACATTTTATCTTCAACACAGCTGTACACAATGCCAAACTCCACCTGAAGAACGCAACACAATACCGTCAACTACCGTTGTGTACCATGGTAGTATTACGTGCAGTAGTATTGGGTAATACTGTGTGTAGTATTGTGTATACCTGTTTGTTGACAGCGAAGGCAATAGATATCGCTACGAAAGGAAACCTGAGATCAGAATCAGATGAAAACACAAGCATGTTAACTTTTATTTTATTGTAGTATCTATTCATTTACTGATTTTTTGATGTGAATGATGAATTGATGGGACCAATGATTTGCCCTTGAGCAAAGCACTAAACTGATCCAACTGCTCAGTGACCATCAGTAGAAGGCGGTGGTTATACTGGTCAGCTCAAGGCAACTCTTCTACCGGATTAAGTCTGTCAAGAGAAGGCACGCTCAACTCAAGGGAGTCTTGAGGTGTAGTCTCTTACAATTGAACTGGGTGCAGATTCTTGACGATATACAGTGAAAGGATTATCCACACTCTCTTGAGTAGTTTCCATAAGGCCATAAAAACGTTTTTTTTTTTTATAGATCGGACGCGTTTCTGCACGTCGGCCTTCCTCAGCGTTTCAAACCGTTTGAAACGCTGAGGAAGGTTGACGTGCCAAAACGCGTCCATTTCTCTAGGTAGACTGCTGCTACTGTGCAAATCTCCAATAAAAAGAACATAAAGTACTCAAGAGAGTGTGGATAATCCTTTCACTGTATACTGGTCCGCTCCCATGGCCAACAGTAGAAGACTGTGGTTGTACTGGTGGTCATCATTGACCTTACTAATTGGTTCATGAAAAATAATTACTTTAATTTCAATGGCGATTTTTATTTACAGGTGTCTGGTAAAAGTATGGGCTCCATTTGTGCAAACTATGCAAACCTGTATGTTGGTTTCTTTGAGAAAAAATATGTTTTTAACCCAGAACAAAATGCACACCTGCCCAAGATCTTGAAATGGCATAGTTATATTGATGATGTATTCTGTCTATATCAAAGTCTGTTGATGAATTGCAAGACTTTTTTTTACCACCTATTGAATAGCTTTAACAGCAACCTACAATTCACTATGGAATATAATGTGCGCACAAGGTTCATTTTCTTGACATGTGGGTCATTAAAGACAACAGCACCCTATTTACCACCCCTGAAAGAAACGGACAAGAACACTTTATTATTGGCAAGCAGTTTCCATCCCACACCACTCAAGAGAGGGCTTCCTAAAAGTCAGTTCTTCAGACTATGGAGAGTATGTACCTCAACTGAGGACTATATCCAAAAAGCTGACAATATGACAGCTAGGTTCATACAGTGTGGTTACCCAGCTGAGTGGATTAAAAAAGCATACGACATGGCACTTAACAAACCTCGGGCAGACTTTCTCAAAAGTCCAGTAACCTGTCTGCAACACTTGCAAAACTGATATATCCGTTTTGCAAGTGTTGTTACATTGTGCACAACTGCCACTTTCGCCACCCTCATTTAAGCAAGGTTTTTCCGATTAAAAGTGCCATTACGTGTGCATCCACTCATGGTGTGTACATGTTGCGTTGTCCTTGTGGTTTAGTTTATGTGGGAAAAACCTCCAGAAAATTAAAACTACGGATAAGTGAACATAAAAGCTCTATACGCAGAAACGATAGAGATTATTCAGTGGCTGTGCATTTCAATGATCATAAGCATGACATTAGGACTACCGCTGGTCAACTATTTTGAACACACTGATGAAAGCCTAGTTTTCAATTGTATTGTGGTTGTATTTACCATACACACGCATCACAGCGAGCTGCACAAATATGTGCACCTAATTATAAAGCTTTATATTCCTTTATAATGCATTGAAACTCCATTTGTTGAGCCAGTTCACACTCAATGTTTTTTCACGGCCCCGGAAATAGTATCATGTTAACCACATGTGTTAAGTTGTTACTTACTGAGGCAAAAATATGGGCCAAATAAGGAACACAAATGCATACTGAACATTTAAAGTACACAAATACACTGTCCAAAGGCGACAGGCATGACCGATTTATGGAAATGAAATGTGTATGAAATTGGAGAAGTGGTGTGCTAGAACATAGCAGAAACAAATAACTTACCAGAATTACCCGGAAGTCCTAGGACAAGGGGAATGTAGTCATATATAGATAATAATAATGCTAAATGTGAAGTGTGTTCTAACCTGTGAACAAAGTTGACGGTTCCGTCGATGGGGTCAATGATCCAGGTGGGGCTGTCAGTCAGAACCACCGGCTCCCCGACCACTACAGACTCCTCCCCTATGAACCTGATGGGTCAAAGGTCAGACACCAAACCAAGAAACAAGTAAGACACATCCTGTTCACTCTGCTGACTTCCTCTTCACTCAGGTGACGTTCTGTTATTTTTGCCATGACTCACAGACAGGCGGGCTGACAGACAGACAGACAGGCAGGCAGACAGACAGACAGACAGACAGACAGGCAGGCAGTCAGGCAGGAAGGCAGACAGACAGACAGACAGAAAGGTACCTGTGTTCAGGGTAGGTATCTCTGATAGAGGACATAATGAGTTTCTCTACGGCCTGGTCTGTCTCAGTCACCAGGTCAGCAGGAGAACTCTTCAACATCACATCCTTCTCCTTCTGGAACGCCTCCAACACCACCTACAATAACAACAATGATAATAATAATACATATAATGATAATAACACCACCTACAATAACAACAATGATAATAACAATACATATAATAATAACAACACCACCTACAATAACAACAATGATAATAATAATACATATAATAATAATAACACCACCTACAATAACAACAATAATAATAATAATACATATAATAATAATAACACCACCTACAATAACAACAATGATAATAATAATACATATAATAATAATAACACCACCTACAATAACAACAATGATAATAACAATACATATAATAATAATAACACCACCTACAATAACAACAATGATAATAATAATACATATAATAATAATAACACCACCTACAATAACAACAATGATAATAATAATTAAAGCTGTAAGATGACAGGGCCCTCGCATCTTTGTCCACGTAGGGAGGGGTGGAGCACTCACCCGTAAGATATTGTTTTCAGCTGTAAATATATATTTTTAAAAACAGAATAGGGGGCGGGGCTAAGTAGCTCCAATTTAGGAATCGAGTGACACAACTCACAAGTCTTTAAAGACAAAGAGAGACAGCCAGACAGACATAGACAGACAGACAGACAGACAGACAGACACACAGACATAGACATAGACATAGACATAGACATAGACATAGACAGACAGACAGACAGACAGACAGACAGATCATTCATACCTGACTGGCTTCTCTGGCGAGACGAATCCCAAACTGTAAACATTCTGTCCACTGAGCCATGATGCTGCAAAACCCCAAACATAACCATGGCAAACATGTTCAATAACAACCAATATGTTCATCCTGGTCAATAACAATCAATATGTTCATGTTCATGTTCAATCACACACACACACACACACACACACACACACACACACACACACACACACACACACACACACACACACACACACACACACACACACACACACACACACACACACACACACACACACACACACACACACACACACACACACACACACAGACAGACAGACAGACAGACAAAGATAATATGTTCAATAACAGTGATGATGATAATAATAATAATCAGAAGAGGTTTTACCTGTATGTGATGTCAGCTCTTCTGGACTGTTTACTTCACACAACTTTATACTTGCTGCTCTGCAGCCAGACCACGCCCCCCTCCCAGCAGTGCACCAATTGGAGCGCTGCGCGTCCACCAGGCTCCTCCCTGAGTTTTACCTCGAGTGAGAAATTAACCACTTAGACCCTCTAGTCTTAGTAAAACAGACCTGAGTTCAATTGCACTGCATTGGTCCACTGTATAAGATTCCTAGGTTCACTTGTTGTTTTGTGTTCTGTGGGTTGTCTAAGTGTGCGTGTGTGTGAATGCGAGTACAGTATACTGTATGTCTGCACATGTGTGTGTGTGTGTGTGAGAGCGAGAGAGAAAGAGAAAAGCAAGAACGAGCGCTCCAGTGAGAAAGCAGATATGTCTGTGTGTGTGTGCGGATACGCGTGTGTGTGTGTGTGTGTGTGTGTGTGTGCTCACGCGTGTGCGTGTGTTTCTACTCTCTCCTGTTGTGACTGACAGACAGTGTGACTGAGTTCTTGTTGTCCTAGTCTAATCTTCGTTGACTTGTTCTATGTTTTTTCTCTTTTCTCTTTCTTTTCTCTTTCTTTGGACTGCGCCCCGGGCCAGTGTAATAACTGATGGGGAGCGCACTACAAATCCCAAATTTATGAACCTATGGTGTGTTCTTTTACACCAAATGTGTGCGTTCATCTACAAATCCCAAATGTATGAACCTATGGTGCGTTCTTTTACACCAAATGTGTGCGTTCATCTACACCAAATGTCTTCAACAGAAATAGTCGATCTACAGAGTCACAAAGTGTCGCAACGAGATGCTTTGTGACTTTGTAGATCGTTGTAAATGTTCCCCCCCAGAATAGGGATGCTGGGGTCTGAGTGGTTAAATCATCATCAAACAGAATGCTGTCCCATAGAGATTTATATATTTAAAAAAAAAACATCAAATGTATGTCCTACAGAAACAACTTCTGTATCAGTCTTATGATATAAGACAGTAACTGTAGCTGTAGAGCACACACACACACACACACACACACACACACACACACACACACACACACACACACACACACACACACACACACACACACACACACACACACACACACACACACACACACACACACACACACACACACACAAGCCCGCTGCATGGTCCATGTCCTATACATGCCTGTTTCATGTTCGGTGATTGGTTGTCGGTGCGAGCGGTGCTTTAGCCTGATTGGCTGGTTGGAGTGCAGGAAACCCAAGGGAGGAGGAGAGACAAACTGACACCAATGTTTTTCTAAAATACAAGTTAGATAACTCTCACCTCCTCGTCTTTACAGACAGATAGAAGAATATTTATATATCATGAAAACATATATAAATATTGTTACATAATATTTATATATTGTTAAAGACATTTTTAAATATTGTTAAAGCCAAAAGGGACACCTTAGAGATTACAATTCATTTTATTTAAACTAAAAGTTAAGAGATTTTTACATAAGCAACGGAATAGTATTTTAAAGCGGTTAGTAGAAAAGCTAGTTTTCCAGCATAATTTTCCCTTTGTACATTTTGAAACGCAATGTATTTCTTTCTGTGTGGGGCTATTGTATTTGCGTCAGTGTGGGTTTTTATTTCTTGAACTCCGTCAAGGTTGTGAGCATCTGGTTTTCCTGTCGTGTGGATGCTCATGAGGTCACTGTGTCACGACAGGAGTGAATGAAGTGAGCGTGCAGCGCACGTGGAGCACATGCATGCACTTAACATCCAGAGCGCAGAACAAACCAAGACCTCACAGTTCTGCTTAGTTACAACTAACTGTGTGTGTGTGTGTGTGTGTGTGTGTGTGTGTGTGTGTGTGTGTGTGTGTGTGTGTGTGTGTGTGTGTGTGTGTGTGTGTGTGTGTGTTCTATATAATTGCGCATTATCAGGCAGGTCACTCAGAATTCAGAACAAATTAACTCTCTCTTGAACGCACCCACACACACACAAAATGGTAATCTATCTACTTCTGTCCAAGTCATACACTTTTAATAGAATAGTTTCAATAACTGCAAAACTATTGCATTAAATGAGGCTCTCTCTGCTTAATTTCCCCGTTTTAAACAAGGATAGCCTATGAAATTGTTCCAGACCTGCTGATGTAATCACAGTGTTTGGACTTCGATAAAAAGGATGCCCAAAAAATGATTTATGTAAATGTTTGCGATCTATTTTTAACTAGGGTCCCAATAATGACCACAGATCGTGATCTAAAAGTGAGGGAAAAAAAAAAATGTTTTCATTTCAGCTGAACAGAC
This sequence comes from Gymnoscopelus microlampas, assembly GCF_963454915.1. NCBI lineage: Eukaryota > Metazoa > Chordata > Actinopteri > Myctophiformes > Myctophidae > Gymnoscopelus > Gymnoscopelus microlampas. The sequence continues at coordinate 11,446,585 of NC_139947.1, read as the reverse complement.
TATTTTTCATGTATTCTGGCTTTATTTTATTTTGTTGAAATAGAAAACAGTGGCTGGAGCTGGACAACAGAAGAAGGCTCTTAGATTGCCGCAATAGACCAATCACGAGCAGCCGTGACAGCAACTGGACCCGATTGTTTGTTTTCCTTGTGTTTTCCGCTTTTTGTGTCATTTAGCAGTAAAACGGAGGAGTTGCAATGAGGAACAGGAATTGGAGGGACCTTTGGTTCTACGCTAGGTTTAGATACAAGTACTATTACTCCTTTTACCAGTAGTAATTCTGGAGGGTTACCCCCCCCCAGCAGAAATTCGGCTTCACCAAACTTGCTTGCACCACAACAAATGTTTTGTCTACATTCAAAGAGAGGAAATTTCCCCTGTTCTCGGGTTCCAGATCCAAACTTGACCTATATCAATTCATGTATGGATAGAGAACTGGTTCTCAATGCGAGGTTCGGGGACCACCAGGGGTCCACATGGACCCTTACGGGTCTGTAACTCCGAGAGTGTACGTGTAAGTGGAAGTGGAAGCAATAGGATGTTGTCTAACCTCAATGTGTCATCATGGCATCAGGCCCTAACAAATCATCAGTCAGCATATATGGTCATAAACGGGACAAGGACTGACAGATACAGAGATCTCCATATATGCCCATAAAAAGGTACATGGACTGACAGATAGAGATCTCCAAATATGGCCATATCAGTTGGATCACTGGTGCAACGTAGCTGTGAGGGCCGCAAAGCAGCCCGATCTCTAGATGTGAGGGCCGAACCTCTAGTATTTTGAATCATATGGGGGTGCCTGGAAATTAGGTTGAGAATCACTGCGATAGAGAATGTAGAGTCATGCTTGAGGAACAGGCATATGACTGAGAGAGGGAAGGCTCACTTCCTTTATGATCATTTGGAGGGGGAAGCAAAGGCCCAGATTAGCTTTTGTTCACTGGTTGAGCGGGAGCAGCCAGATACCATCTTAACCATCTTGTAAGAGCTGTATGGTTCCACCTCTTCCTTTGTTAACTCGCAGAAACAGTTCTATTTGATCAAAATCACAAAGAGGGGGTGTCTGTGGGCATTAATTGAGGATATAAAGTCTGCATACCTAAATACAGTAGGTTGATAGACCTAGATACCCTGGTCACAGACCAGTTTGTTGAACATACATGTGTCCTCGTGGCGGAAGTTAAAGAGAATTCTAAGACAACGTCCCTTAATTTCTTTCATGGCACTGCGACAGGAAGCCATCAAGTGGGTGGTGGAGGAGGGCGAGAGACCTTCTGGGCAAACTCAGGGCTGGGCTTCGGGGCTGATGTTGATGTAGATGGGGCCTGTTGTGCACTGGGGACTGGGAAGGGATCGGAAACTCTCAGTTTTAAAGGAACAATATAAGTACATTTACTCAAGTACTGTACTTAAGTAATTTTCTTTTGTATTTTTTACTTTACTGGAGTAACCAATTCTCAGTACTATTACTTCTACTCCACTACATCTCATAGGCAAATATTATACTTTTACTACTCCACAATATTTGAAAACGTCAGTTACTAGTTACTTTGTAGATTTTGATTATTATTACAAAACATACATTAACCACTACAGCCCTATATACATTTCGGCCATTTGAAAATAGCCGATCTACAAGCTCACAATGCGTCGCATAGTGAGCATGTAGATCTGCTATTTTCAAAAGATTTTTATACATTTGAAAACTTGTGAAATGGGACATTCTGCATAATGAGTACTTTCTACTTTTGGTACCAATACTTTTGTACTTTTACTCAAGTACATTTTTAATTCTGGACTTTTACTAGTATTTCTACAGTGCAATATTGCTAGGGTCACAAACAATAGAAACAGTTGCTAAGTCACCTGCAACCTAGCAACAGTTTGTATTGTGTGTGACGTCAGACCCTCGGCCAGTCTGCAGTATATAAGATGCTGTAGAAGGATTGAAAGGTTCTGATTGCGGACTTTGTCAGGGTGAGAGATCAAAACCTAGAAATTGTCAGAGAAGGATTTCTTTGCTTTGCAGACATTTAGCTAGATTTTTTAAAAACTATTCATTTCTATCTATAAATTAATTAGTAGAAGACAACCATGGCCTCAGTAGCAGAATCAAAAGATGATCATCTTTCCACTGCCATTCTGAAAAAGAAGAACAGGCCAAACAGGCTGATCGTTGATGAAGCTGTCACTGATGACAATAGCGTGGTCTCCCTCTCTCAGACCAAGATGGATGAGCTGCAGCTGTTTCGCGGAGACACAGTGATGCTGAAGGGAAAGAAAAGGAGGGAGACTTTGTGCATTGTTCTCTCCGAAGACACCTGTTCTGATGAAAGGGTCCGCATGAGCAGGGTTGTCCGCAGCAATCTAAGAGTCCGTCTGGGGGATGTCATCAGCGTTCATCCACTTCCCAATGTGAAATATGGGAAAAGAATCCATGTTCTCCCGATCGATGACACTGTAGAGGGCATTACTGGAGACCTGTTTGAGCCCTACCTCAAACCATACTTCCACGAATCTTTCAGGCCCATTCACAAAGGCGACATCCTCCTGGTCAGGGGTGGCATGCGTGCCGTGGAGTTCAAAGTGGTAGAGACTGATCCCTCACCCTACTGCATTGTGGCCCAGGAAACTGTCATCCACTGTGAAGGGGAACCCATCAAGAGAGAAGATGAGGAGGAGTCCCTGAATGAGATTGGCTATGATGACATTGGAGGAGTGAGGAAGCAGCTGGCACTGATCAAAGAGATGGTGGAGCTGCCTCTTAGACACCCTGCGCTGTTCAAGGCAATTGGAGTCAAGCCACCACGTGGTATCCTTCTGTATGGACCCCCTGGAACAGGAAAGACCCTTATGGCTAGAGCTGTTGCAAATGAAACCGGAGTCTTCTTTTTCCTTATTAATGGTCCTGAAATCATGAGTAAGATGGCTGGAGAAAGTGAGAGTAACTTGAGAAAGGCCTTCGAGGAAGCAGAGAAGAATGCCCCAGCCATCATCTTCATTGATGAGCTTGATTCCATCGCCCCCAAGAGAGATAAGACTCACGGAGAAGTGGAGAGGCGTATTGTGTCTCAGCTCCTCACCCTGATGGACGGTTTGAAGCAGAGAACTCATGTCATCGTCATGGCTGCAACCAACAGGCCCAACAGCATTGACACGGCTCTTAGGAGATATGGACGTTTTGATAGGGAGTTGGACATTGGAATCCCTGATTCAACAGGCAGACTGGAGATCCTCCAGATTCACACCAAGAACATGAAGCTGGCCGATGATGTTGACATTGAACGGGTGGCCAATGAGACCCATGGACACGTGGGTGCAGATCTGGCTGCTCTCTGCTCTGAGGCAGCTCTACAGGCTATCAGAAAGAAGATGGACCTGATTGACCTGGAGGATGACACCATTGACGCTGAACTCCTGAATTCCCTGGCTGTCACCATGGATGACTTCAAGTGGGCCCTGACCCAGAGCAACCCATCAGCACTGAGGGAGACAGTGGTCGAGGTTCCCAATGTCAGCTGGGAAGACATTGGCGGTTTGGGTGATGTCAAGAGGGAGCTACAGGAGCTGGTACAGTATCCAGTGGAACACCCAGACAAGTTCCTGAAGTTCGGCATGACCCCATCAAAGGGTGTGCTGTTCTACGGCCCACCCGGTTGTGGTAAGACCCTGCTGGCCAAGGCCATTGCTAACGAATGCCAGGCTAACTTCATCTCCATCAAAGGACCTGAGCTGCTCACTATGTGGTTTGGAGAGTCTGAGGCCAACGTGAGAGAAATCTTTGACAAGGCTCGGCAGGCGGCCCCTTGTGTCCTGTTCTTCGATGAACTGGACTCGGTAGCCAAGTCACGCGGTGCCAGCGTGGGAGGTAGTGGATCAGCAGATCGTGTCATCAACCAGATGCTCACGGAGATGGACGGCATGACCAGCAAGAAGAACGTCTTCATCATTGGAGCCACCAACAGACCTGACATCATCGACCCCGCCATCCTGAGACCTGGCCGTCTGGACCAGCTCATCTACATTCCCCTACCTGATGAAAAGAGCAGGATCAATATCTTCAAGGCCACCCTTCGCAAGAGCCCCCTCAGCAAGGATGTGGACATCGACTTCCTGGCCAAGATGACCAACGGCTTCTCTGGAGCCGATCTCACAGAGATCTGCCAGCGGGCGTGTAAGCTGGCCATCAGAGAGAGCATTGAGAATGAGATTCGCAGAGAGAAGGAGAGGGAGACACACCCATCAGCTATGGAAGTAGAGGAGAGCGACCCTGTGCCCGAGCTCAGGAAGGACCACTTTGAGGAGGCCATGCGATTTGCTCGTCGCTCCGTCAGTGACAACGACATCCGCAAATATGCAATGTTCGCACAGACGCTGCAGCAGAGTCGTGGTTTCGCCTCCTTCAGGTTTCCCGACAATGCTACAGGGGGCAGTGGTCCAGACCAGACGTCAAGTGGCACTGGTAGTGGCCCAGTCTTCAATGCAGAGAACGATGACGACCTTTACGGATAAGCATATACTTTACTTATGAGAGTATACTTTGATCACACATGTAAAAAAAAAACATGTTCTACATAGGACTCAGGTGGCGAAAGCATTTAGCCACTTAGCCAATAAACAGAAAAAATATTTGATATACCTGTATATCAGTTGCCAAGATTGGTCATCTCCTGTCTAACCACACATAACAGATGGATGGGTACTGTTCTGGGAGGAACAGCGAGGGGACGATCTCTTGATGGCGGACGTTGCATCAATCATACAGGACTATTAAAATGTTCTAAATAAAAGTTAAAGATTTCAAAAAGTATAGAATATATCAAAGAGATAGTGAAAGTTCTGACTATTCCCCGAAGGAGACAAACGTGAGAATCGTGAGAAACTAAACTAACTGGGCTCTCTGCTTAGATTGAGCCCACTAATGAATGAGTTATTTTTTTTTTTACATCTGTTTGTCGTAGCGGTAAACAATCACCCATCCATCTCTGCAGAGACCGGAGTTCGATTCCCAGTAGCGACGCCTCCGGCTTGAGGTGTTGGGTTTTCAGATAAACAAATAATAAAAAAGGTTGGGTAAAACTTATGGCGTCTGTCATCCACGACTCCATATTTGGTCAAGGTTTCAGCCTGATCCGACTGCCTTTCACTTCTAATTATAAAATTTAACTTTAAAATGTATTGAAGCAAAAACATTTTTTTAAAGTCTAATGAAAGAACAGAAAAAAAAAACGATTAAGTGTGTAAAAAGAGCAGTGTGAAATAAAAACATTAAGAGAATCAACAGTAGGCTACAATTCTGGAAAAAAAAAATATTTATTATGGGATGGCCTTACAATACCAAATAAGGACACTAAATAAAATCTGCACACCAGTGTACTCCCGTGTGCTAATCTATTTGGTGGTAATGTTTCGAGCCACCTCAGACGTTGAAGTTTTGAGGACGTTGAGGGTTTGAACCAGTATCCAGCCTAGCAGGTTTGGGACTTTGGACACACAGTCAAGGAGAAGCCACTTGTTAGCAGCACTCATTCACCAGGCCAGTATAGCTGGTGTTAATGGCTGGTTCATGGTCGGAGCACGCTCCACCGTCCGCGTTGATCTTGTTATTGTTTGGTATTTGACAATACCAAACAATAACAAGATCAACACGGAAACCAAATGACACCCACTGTCCTCAGACTCTCATTTAGGCAAGGATTGTCGGGGAGGCTCATAAACCTAATGCACCCCCCAGAGCAAACACTTGTGCAATAGGTGCTGAGAGGGCGATTGAAATACAAAACAATGCTCCGGATGAAGTTTTATCCATACCAGAACTCTCCCAAGTTGGTGCGTCTGATGTAGTGGACGTTGCATCCAACATTACGGACGTCATAGCCCACCTGTTTTTCTTTCAAAGTAAAGGACTAACCAAAAAGAAATTAAACTCCTGGCTATTCCCAAAGGACGATCAATTTTACAGTTTGAATGAAGCTTCTACGTGAAATTATGGCAGAGCTAGAGCGTGCCATGATTTTGATGAAGGATAAAGAATAGAATACAATAGAATACAATTTACAATTTAGGCATTTAGCAGACGCTCGTAATCCAGAGCAATTTACAAGGTAAACACGAGGTAATACATCCAATACATAGAAATAGTCATCTAGGATCATAGGTAAACTAAGAACCTATCATCAATCTATTCTAAACAGTATAATATCAAAACATTTATAATCTGTACATTGAAACTATACACACTACAGGGTGCACGGTCTACAAATGAATCTGGCATCTGTCTACATAACATGCTATCTAAATACATTTGAGCTTTTGCTTAAGCCTGAAGCCTAAGCCTAATAAGGAATGTGATGTTTCATAGTAGATCGGGTGGTAATGTACTATCATCAGTCATAACTAGGTAGGTTGCACTCAGTGGAACGCTTATCTCCGTCAGGCCGTGTGGAACTTGGGCGTCTCTATGACATTGTTAATTTGGAAGAGTTTGGGGACATCAGGACTATGGTATCAGTGCCAATTGTCAGTACTTGGAGACCAGTCGATGATGTCAGTACTACTACAGTAATCTATGATGCATCAACTTGGGATAGTCGGATCTCCATATATGGCCTGTCTGTTTCACAGCGACTTCTCAGCTCCTCAATCTCTGCAACCAATGAGGTCATTCCTACACATTCCTATGACAGCTTGTTCCTCCAAATCTTGGGCTCAAGGTGCAGTTGTGTAACTATTATGTCTTTATCATAGAGGTATAATATAACTAGAGGGCGGATTGCCCCGCCCCCAGCTATCATTTCAATGAATGTGCTCAGTGGCGTTTTGAAGCACCCGGAAGTAAGAATAGTACAATATGGAACCAATATGAACCAATGGAATCGCTCCATGCATCGTGACGTGTCGTGAGCATGCGCACAAAACGGGAGACGCACGCGCAGTAGCATTTAAGTGCATTCTCAGATTTGACCACCAGGCTTGGCCGCTTCAATGTTCTACCGTAGTTCTGGGGGCTTGGTCTTTATGTCTCTTTTCAGTTTGTCCCACAAAAATGCTAATAAACAGCTGAGATTTGGTGAAATCAAAAAACGTGCACATGGTAATGGTCAATGGCTGTGTGCAAATTCAGATTCAATTGCTCCAGCCACTGAGGAGAAGCGGGCAGAACAGTTTTTGGCCTCACCACGCACTACAGACAGAGGTTTCTCAAATTATAGCAGGATTAAAAGTAAAATAATATTTATATTTTTCCTTTAAAACCAAGAAAATGTAGTTTTCATACCAATAATTAAGAACTTAAAGCTGCTGCACACTGCACACACATGTAACTTTCCTCTTCTACCCGGATTTGAACCCGGTTTCCTGCGTGCTGACATTTTTACCATAAATAGAGCCTGCCTGCTTGCTCGGGGGATTAAATTAATCTTGGCTATCAGGTCAAAATTCGTGTCAGATGATCCTGTGTCTAGGGACATGACCGTTGAAACGATCTAAATGTCTCAATAGAAGTAGTCCAGGCATTTTATGCAAAAATGGGGTCAGCCTCCCACTAATTGCAACAAAACCAAACTCAGCTGATTTTGTATTCTTAATATGTCCTGAATAGTCTCGCGTAGCCAGACAACTATTCCACAATTTCCGAATGCTATAGAGCCTGGAACTACACCTCCCGAAATCCAAGAGAGGAAACTGGCCCTTCCGTTCACGAAAATATATTTTAAAATATCTTTACATTTAATTTTTTAATTTCCATATACTTAGATGATTTTGATCTGTATTAGGATACATTTGCGCGACTGTTAAGACGAAACGGAAGTGGGGAGGAGGCTTCACATCCGGTTTATATTTTAATCATGATCAGAGCTTCCGAGTCCCAGACTGTATGACCGGAAACATTTGAAAATTGTGGGAGGCAACAGACTGGCCACGCGAGACTATGTCCTGAATGACAGAAAGAAAGTTTCAAGGAACGTTTTGAAAATGGCCTAAGTATGACCATACCAAAAACGCTTTTTAGGCCAATTAGTTTGGGCAGAATTTCAGAAAATTTGCTTATTTAAACTAAGTGCTTAAGGCAAATAGTGTTAATTAAGGGCATACATGTTTTTTTAGGGGTATTGAGGGGTGCTGAATCCTGCTGTATGCCCATTTCAGAAATGGCTGCTAATCAGGGGTGTACTGGTGAATTTCTTTCCCAGCGGAAGAGTATTTTAATGACGTCAGGTGCACATTGCGCGCATTTTATTTTACCTTAAAGTAAGAAACATGTTTGTATAGGAAATGTTTTTTAGCTTAGTTGTTGTCTTTTTAAACTAATACAAATTGAAGGAATGGCATGAATTATAGGAGCTGAAACTAAAAGTTTGCTTTGAAGAGTATATCTTTCTCTTGGACAGTGGCTGAGGCATTGCTGCGTGCAGATAGGATACTGGCAGCAGGCTACTGAAGCCAAAATGCTGTGTTGCTTACCGTGTAGTAAATAGATGCGAGGAGTGAGGATACATTTTCACACTCACTTAAACCTGTTCTGCAAAGTAGCCAGTTGGGTAACCTACTTGGCTGGTGAAGGAATCTAGGGGGGTGGGGGGTGCGTGTGCACCGTACTTTGTGGGTGCGCGTGAAAAATGTACCAGTGGAGCACCGTGTTACCCATGACACCACTGCTGCTAATGCCTCAATATTGGCCACCACTATACTGAACCATATTGAAAAAATATATTTCTAACTAAACAAGGTAGAAACTTGATTCGATTTTGCGTTTTAAGGTTTTCATAAATGGGAAATCCACTGCCATATTCTGATTTGAGATCAAATGTGAGGAAATGGCTTAAAACTCATATTTATTGTGACAATTGTCATTCATAGGGGTTATTACAAAAAACTTGGGACAAATTCCTTAACAATAAATGGCTTCACTAATGTGTTTGTAAAAGTGTCTGGCAATACTTAAAAAAAAAGAGAGAAAGAAAGAAAGAGAAAAATTCAACTCCCCTAGGGCAGTGTTTCCCAAACAATGGGTTGAGACCCATTTTGGGCCACAGACCCATTTTTATAGGTCACGAGTAACAATCTGCTTGTTATCATTTCACAAGTCAAACATTTTTAAGAACTCACAAAAATCTAACATTATTCAAAAGAATTATACATTGAAAATTCAAATCATGAAAATAGCAGATCTACAAGCTAACAATGTATTGCGATCTCATAAACCCATTTTTTTGTGTGAATACACTGCTGGGTGCATGTAAAAGCTGCTTTATTAGTTTATTTAACTATGAGATACTACACCACAATGTCAATTGCCTCAGAAGTCAAGGTCACCTATAGGGCCTGGTATACCTCTGGAGGTGAGGGGTGGGTGTGGGCGTGGGCGTGGAGGTAAGAGGGGGGGGTCGGGCGGCTGGAAGTACGGGGAGTCCTGGGTTGTCTCTCTCTCTATTTGAGAAGCTCCAGATTTTGGGACTGAGCTTGGCCATCAGGTGTATAGGGAAGATGGTCTCCTCAGTGGGGATACAGTGAAGAGATATGGCCCCTTATGGGCCTGAGAGAACAGTGTAGAACTGTCAGAACCTATAGTGTCTACTGTTTTTTTTTAACTATGGGGAGGGTAGAGGGGAAGGCCCTAATAATAAGTCACTTGTGACCCCTGGTAATACAATATTACTTCTTTTTTTTTAAACACAAAAAAAACAGACACTCTCCTGTGAGACAATCTGACATGTAGGGATATCCCTGTCTGCCTGACACCACCGGGGAACGACTCTACCTATGTCTGTCCACGAGCACCTATCTTGGGCATCGGAGGAAGCAGATCGGTGTGGAGGTCCATTGGGACCAGCGGGACTATCCAGTGAGCTAATGCATAGCCATGCACCACATGGAGGTCTTCGAACCCCCATCACCGGGGAGGGGACTGACTCTCCTCACTCTCTCTAACTGCCTATGAGCACTCCTCCTGGGCTCACAAGTGGCCAACTCTATAGCCTTGATGGGACATGGCTATGCCAGCTGTTGGAGGGTTTCATGTCAGACATGGAGAAGCCCAGGGTGTTCTGGCAAACTGTCAAGACTTGATCAGTGCCAAAGTTCTTGGGCACATTGCTAGTAGGCCTCCACGCATTTCTTTCCCCACACATGTTGTGTATATTTGAATTACTTAACTGTAATTTTATAATGGAAGTCAAGGGCGGTCGGATCGGGCTGAAACCTTGCCTCAGATGACTGATGTTATAGACATGCCCAAATATAGAGTTCCACCCGGCCTGACAGAGATATTGTAAAGTGTTCCACTGAGTGCACCTGCTTATGGTGGAAAAAGTAAACTCAAATATTTTACTTAAGTAAAAGTACCAATACTGCAATGTGAAAATACTCTGTTACAAGTAAAAGTCTGGTATTCAAAAATCTCTTGAGTAAAAGTACAAAAGTATTGGTATCAAAATGTACTTAAAGTACATGTGCCAAAAGTAGAGAGTACTCATTATGCAGAATATCCTGCTTCACAAGTTTTCAAATCTATAAAGATCTTTTGAAAATAGCAGATCTACAATTGTGAGCTTGTAGATCGGCCAAAATATATATAGGGCTGAAGTGGGTAATTAAAAATCAAAATCAAAATCTACAAAGTAACTAGTAACTCAAGTTTTCAAACAATTGTAGTGGAGTAAAAGTATAATATTTTCCTCTGAGATGTAGTGGAGTAGAAGTAAAAGTACAGAAAATTGGAAATACTCCAGTAAAGTAAAAAATACCCGCAAATTGTACTTAAGTACAGTTACTTTACACCACTGGTGACTGATGATAGTACCAGTTACCAGTTTAGTTGTTAATGGGCACTGGAGATACCCCAGCTATATGTTATTCTCACTAAAAAAAGGAGCACTTGACCCATGTTCAGTCATATTTATACTGTAATTGTTCACTAATGATCATTATTATAAGATGGCACAATCACTGTCAACTCACTCTGTGTTGGTTATGGACGGTTCAGAAACCTGCCGCTGCCTACCAATGACATCATTGATGGGGATTCCAAACCAACAGAAACGACAGCCTTTTTCTTCCTGGAAGGTTAGCATTCTGAAATAGAAGCCATTGCTCTTGCAAAAAACATTGAAATGTTGTTTGAAATGACCAAACCTCCACAGCCCACCTCTGAGACACAGAGCGGGTAGACAGAAATGGTAACACCTTCTAATGAGCAATTGTGAGGACCAATGAAGATAGTTTGAAAATGGGTGTCCGAGTCAAGGAGAGGACGCCGACCGACAACACCGCTGTACGGCAGAGAGACAAGTGGTCCTTTAACTTCTCAAAAATACTTTCAGTTAGAAGCTGTAACATTATAATATAATATATAACATCCATAATGTTTGATGCAACGTCTCTCACATCTGTCGCACCAACTTGAGAGGATAATATCATCCAGAACATTGTTTTTTGCTGAATGAGTAATTTTTTTGGTATTGTCGAAGTGCCTTCACATATAATAGTTATTGTTGATGCTCTTAATGTTTTTTTTTCTATTTCACACTGTTTGCACGTGTAATGGTTTTTGTTATTTGATTAGATTTTTCATTTAAGTAATGCACTTTATAACTTTGCTTTGATAAATACTCTGTAACGTTTATAATTATTATTATTATAGAATGTATTTATTATTGGAAAGTATAACTGAATAATTGTTTTATTTTTTCTGTATGTCTCTGCTAGTACCCACCCCTACATCCTCAGTTTACACACACATTTGCACTCAAAAAGGATCAGAGTGGAAACAAGCTTTCAAGCTTTTGTGTTTTATCTTTTTCGCAGATATGTACAAAATATACTATATTCATTTTTGGCAATAAAAAGCAATCAGCAAAAATTATTATTATTAATATGATTTCTTTTACCGCAAACTGCTGGACCGATCATCACCAAATTGTCAATCACCAAAGTTATCGGCCTAGTTTAGTCTCAAAAACCGTCCAACCAATTCACCTCTCTGTGTCACCAAGATGCCCCCCCTCAAAAAAAAACATTAGGTAAAAAAAAGAACCAGATCACTTATAAGTGGGCTTGATCTCTCTGGAGAGAGCCTATTAGGTTATTCTCTGAATTCGTTATTCTTTTATTAAATTCTCAAAACTTTCGCTCTAGCTCAGTCATACTTTCTAGAAGCTTTGCTGAAATTTGAAATTGTCTGTCTCCTTTGGATAATAGTAAAATCTTTTTTTATTTCTTTTCAATGTTTCAAACTATATTCATGAACATTTTTTTATTTTATGCTATGACGTCCATTATGTTTGATGCAACGTCCACCTTATTTGATGAACCGGTTGGGAATGGTTGACATTGAAGTTGAGCATCTTACGCATCAGAGGTCAACAAATGGAAACCAGAGTGTTTGTCTGAGAACATCTAGTTATGTGTGGTTAGACAGGAGATGACAAATCGTATATACTGTAAGTACCACGTTTATCGACTAGGCAGCTACATGCTGTCGCCACCAGAGGGATATCATACAAAAAGGGAAGCACAAGTTCCTAAAAATGTGGAATCTGGTGAGATTTTGGTCGGGTGTGAATAAATACTGGCCATTTAGAGACAGTATATGCTTATCCGTAAAGGTCGTCATCGTTCTCTGCATTGAAGACTGGGCCACTACCAGTTCCTCCTGACACTTGGTTTGGAACGCTGCCCCCTGTAGCACTGGCGGGAAACCTGAAGGAGCCAAAACCACGACTCTGCTGCAATGTCTGTGCGAACATTGAATATTTGCGGATGTCGTTGTCACTGACGGAGCGACGAGCAAAGCGCATGGCCTCCTCAAAGTGGTCCTTCCTGAGCTCGGGCACAGGGTCGCTCTCCTCTACTTCCATAGCTGATGGGTGTGTCTCCCTCTCCTTTTCTCTGCGAATCTCATTCTCAATGCTCTCTCTGATGGCCAGCTTACACGCCCGCTGGCAGATCTCTGTGAGATCGGCTCCAGAGAAGCCGTTGGTCATCTTGGCCAGGAAGTCGATGTCCACATCCTTGCTGAGGGGGCTCTTGCGAAGGGTGGCCTTGAAGATATTGATCCTGCTCTTCTCATCGGGCAAGGGGATGTAGATGAGCTGATCCAGACGGCCAGGTCTCAGGATGGCGGGGTCGATGATGTCAGGTCTGTTGGTGGCTCCAATGATGAAGACGTTCTTCTTGCAGGACATGCCGTCCATCTCTGTGAGCATCTGGTTGATGACACGATCTGCTGCTCCACCAGCATCTCCAATACTGGCACCGCGTGACTTGGCTACTGAGTCTAGCTCATCGAAAAACAGGACACAAGGGGCCGCCTGCCGAGCCTTGTCAAAGATCTCTCTTACATTGGCCTCAGACTCTCCAAACCACATAGTGAGCAGCTCAGGTCCTTTGATGGAGATGAAGTTAGCCTGGCATTCGTTAGCAATGGCCTTGGCCAGCAGGGTCTTACCACAACCAGGGGGTCCATAGAACAGCACACCCTTTGATGGGGTCATGCCAAACTTCAGGAACTTTTCTGGGTGTTCGACTGGATACTGTACCAGCTCCTGCAGCTCCTTCTTGACATCATGCAGACCTCCGATGTCCTCCCAGCTGACGTTGGGAACCTCAACCACTGTCTCCCTCAGTGCTGATGGGTTGCTCTGGGTCAGGGCCCATTTGAAGTCATCCATGGTGACAGCCAGGGAATTCAGGAGTTCAGCGTCAATGGTGTCATCCTCCAGGTCAATCAGGTCCATCTTCTTTCTGATAGCCTGCAGAGCTGCCTCAGAGCAGAGAGCAGCCAGATCTGCACCCACGTGTCCATGGGTCTCATTGGCCACCCGTTCAATGTCAACATCATCAGCCAGCTTCATGTTCTTGGTGTGAATCTGGAGGATCTCCAGTCTGCCTGTTGAATCAGGAATTCCAATGTCCACCTCCCTATCAAAACGCCCATATCGCCTAAGAGCCATGTCAATGCTGTTGGGCCTGTTGGTTGCAGCCATGACAACGACATGAGTTCTCTGCTTCAGACCGTCCATCAGGGTGAGGAGCTGAGACACAATACGCCTCTCCACTTCTCCATGAGTCTTATCTCTCTTGGGGGCGATGGAGTCAAGCTCGTCAATGAAGATGATGGCTGGGGCATTCTTCTCTGCTTCCTCGAAGGCCTTTCTCAAGTTACTCTCACTTTCTCCAGCCATCTTACTCATGATTTCAGGACCATTAATAAGGAAAAAGAAGGCTCCAGTTTCATTTGCTACAGCTCTAGCTAGCAGGGTCTTTCCTGTTCCAGGGGGTCCATACAGAAGGATACCACGTGGTGGCTTGACTCCAATTGCTTTGAACAGCGCAGGGTGTCTAAGAGGAAGCTCCACCATCTCTTTGATCAGCGCTAGCTGCTTCCTCACTCCTCCAATGTCATCATAGCCAACCTCATTCAGGGACTCCTCCTCATCCTCTCTCTTGATGGGTTCCCCCTGACAATGGATGATTGCATCCTGGTTAACAATGCAGTAGGGGGAGGGATCAGTCTCTATTACTTTGAACTCCACGGCACGCATGCCACCCCTGACCAGGAAGATGTCACCTTTGCGAATGGGCCTGTAAGCCTCATGGAAGTATGGTTTGAGGTAGGGCTCAAACAGGTCTCCAGTAATGCCCTCTACAGTGTCATCTATTGGGAGGACATGGATTCTTTTTCCATATTTCACATCAGGAATAGCATGAATGCTGATGACATCCCCCAGACGGACCCTCAGATTGTTGCGGACAACCCTGTTCATACGGACCTTTTCATCAGAACAGGTGTCCTCAGCAAGAACTATCGCAACAGTCTCCCTCCTTTTCTTTCCCTTCAGCAGCACTGTGTCTCCTCTGAACATGTGCAGCTCCTCCATCTTGGCCTGAGAGAGATACACCAAGCTATTATCATCAGTGCCACTGACAGATTCATCAACGATCAGCCTGTTAGGCCTGTTCTTCTTTTTCAGAATGGCAGTGGAAAGATGATCATCTTTGGATTCCCCTACTGAGGCCATGGTCAACCAGCTAGATTAATATTTATAACTAATACAGAATAAACTCAAATCCTTAAACCTTCTAGATCTTGGTCTATAAATCAGAAAGGGTCACAGAGTAAACATCTAACATTGGCTGATATATATATACCAGAGCTATGGTCTGACGTCACGCACAACACAAACCGTTGCTACGCATGCTTAACAATGCCAAGTTTTGCATGCGCCTTTGCAGTTCGTTCATGATTGTCTTGAATTGGTTTGGACACTGGACGTTATCATTTGCACATTTCTCTCTTAAATGGCACTGGATGTGAATTTAGATGCCGCTTTCCTACCAAAACTGTTCCAATGCCAACGTTAAGGTAACACCATTAATGCTACATCACTGCCAGTGGCTGCAGTTAATCCACTTGAAACTCGGCATCACCGAAGACCCTAGGTAGTGATACGCCGAATGGGAAGTTGGTCGAATCAGCAGATCTCCCAAAAATATCAATACATCCGCAAATCCCCTAATATGGAGATCCCTGATGTCATACGATGTCTGACATCATAGACTGGCCTGGTCTCCATATTTGGGCATGCATCACACGGAACTCCACATATGGGCATACAAAGGACACCAACAGACAGACGGGTACAACGGGTACTACTCTGACAACAGGTACAATGGGTATTGCACACCCAAGTTGGGCTGGCACCCAACTTGCATCGTTCCCGACTCGCATAGTTCCCGTAGACCGATGCCAAGTGTCTAGTTGATTTAATACATGCAGTCAATCTTTCCAGAGGACTTGAGCATCTTAGTCAGATAACTCTTACATTCTCATGATAGTTTGCTAAAATAGACAATCAGTGCCTTATTACTGTGTTTTTGGAGTTTGTCAGTTAATCCCTCACCTTTCACCGTCAGAAAGTAGAAAGCCTGCGCTCTGCCAACAGCATAAGAGATCTCAAGTTTTAAAGTAAATATGAAGTGTTCTGTTAATACGGACTGTAAAGGCTGACTTTTCTTTTCCAGTCAAATAGTGATGTTCTATGCAAGATATCTTAGGAAATAGTGAGTTCTATCAGCACATAAAGAAGAGGTGTTGTAATCTTCTGACATTGCAAAAGAACAATGTTCTGGTGGTGGAGATGGTTTGGATGGGTGTTTGCCCCGCCAAAGCAACACGAATCACACCTGGGCACACACACAGGCACGCGCACATCTATGATGTCAGTCATCATCTATAATGTCAGTAGTGTGATACCAGTACCAGTGTGTCTACCTAGATACTGTATATCTGTACTCACCGTTGCTTGGGTGATTGTGTGGTGGTGAAATAGACACAAAGTACCTGGTTGACAGTCTATGACGTTGGTTCTGTGATGTCAGGCACCTGTTGTCAGAGTGCTTGGAGGCCGGTTTACTGATTGATTTATGTTTCTACAGAAAGGCAGTGTATATACATGACCATTTTGTACTTATCTGCCAAAAAGATAAACACAAAGAAGCTAGAGAGCTTATTGTCTCCGCCAGGCCGAAGGCTCAACCTAACTAATTTATTTTGCAAGGTCTGTAGCTTCTTTGACATCAGTACTGGCCGTCTAAGATATATCTGAAATCTGGGCATGAAATATGAAAGAAAGAGAGAAATAGACGCTTCATGGGGTCCCCATCTGCGCGATTGATTGTATATACCAAATGGATCCTCTTAGGGGGGCCTGTAACTCAGAGAGTGTACACATGGAACCAAATGGTTCCATGTGTACACTCTCACAGTGAAGTCAACACTAAGGATTTTACTGTGTACTGTAGATTCATCTCCCAGAGAAAAAAATAAATGATATCAAACTGGGGGTCCTTGAAATTAAAAATCCGGAGCATCACTGACGTACAGGAACCGACAGACAGTCAGTCAAAACATTCTAAAAAAGAACAACCACCCGAGGTGGTGCCCAGGTATTCCGCTGGGGAAATTCAGTTGCCAAAGGCAGCGCAGCAGCTAGAACACAGGCAGAAACAGAGGAAAAAGTAGATACAGCTACAATAAGGGTAGCGAAAAGATCACTAAGAATAATAGAGAAATGCAATAAGATGCAAAAAGGTGCAAAAAGGTGAAGAAACAACATGAATGCACAGCATCCGGAAAGGATACGCTGATAACAAGTAGAATACCTCTTATGAATTGGATGCCCCAATTGAAAAAAATAAACAAATAAAAAACCTTGAGATGAGAAATCTTGGTACACTGGTATATCAACCATGTATATTGGTTAAGCGGCTAAATGCAGTCTCTAAAATCAAATCAATACAAAAAAGGAACACATGAAAGAAGCACGATACAAAGTACTAAAAAAGGTTAGATTTAAGCAAGGTAAACACATCAAATGCAGAGACAGTGTAGTGCCTCAGTAAAATAGGATCACAAGTAAACCAAGAACCTAACATCAGTCTAACTCTAAACAATATATTATCAAATTATCTGTACACTGAAACCATACAATACCATAACATGCTATCTAAATATACATTTTAACCATCTGCATGGTCATCAACGCTAGGTCAAGTGCTAAAATGGAGTCTGAAGGGGTGAGTCTTCAGATTATGGAAGAAAATCTGGAGTGAATCTGCAGTTCTAACTGCAATGGGGAGTTTGTTCCACAGTTTGGGAGCCAGGAGGAAGAAGAGCTGGAACTTGTGGAGAGTTGTCAGACTTTGAAGGTGCTAGGGTGCCATGCCTTTGGTTTCTTTGTAGGCTGACATCAGTGTTTTGTACTCTGTGCTGGCAGAAACTGGGAGCCAATAGAGGTAGCGGAGAAGGTGGGAGACAGTACTGGCCACTGTGCAGTGCTTATCAATAAAGGTTGTCATCATTATCTTCACTGAAAAGAGGGCCGCTGCCCCCTGTAGCCCTGGAGGGAAACCTGAAGGAGCCGAAACCACGGCTCTGCTGCAGCGTCTGTGCGAACATTTCATATTTGCGGACGTCGTTGTCACTTACGGAGCGACGAGCAAAGCGCATGGCCTCTTCAAAGTGGTCCTTCCTGAGCTCAGGCACGGGGTCGGTCTCTACTTCCATAGCTGATGGGTGTTTCTCCCTCTGCTTCTCTCTGCGAATCTCATTCTCAATGCTCTCTCTGATGGCCAGCTTACACGCCCGCTGGCAGATCTCTGTGAGATCGGCTCCAGAGAAGCCGTTGGTCATCTTGGCCAGGAAGTCGATATCCACATCCTTGCTGAGGGGGCTCTTGCGAAGGGTGGCCTTGAGAATATTGATCCTGCTCTTCTCATCGGGCAGGGGGATGTAGATGAGCTGGTCCAGACGGCCGGGTCTCAGGATGGCGGGGTCGATGATGTCAGGTCTGTTGGTGGCTCCAATGATAAAGACATTCTTCTTGCTGGTCATGCCGTCCATCTCCGTGAGCATCTGGTTGATGACACGATCTGCTGCTCCACCAGCATCTCCCATGCTGACACCACGTGCCTTGGCTACCGAGTCTAGCTCATCGAAAAACAGGACACAAGGGGCCGCCTGCCGAGCCTTGTCAAAGATCTCTCTTACATTGGCCTCAGACTCTCCAAACCACATAGTGAGCAGCTCAGGTCCTTTAATGGAGATGAAGTTAGCCTGGCATTCGTTTGCAATGGCCTTGGCCAGCAGGGTCTTACCACAACCAGGGGGTCCATAGAACAGCACACCCTTTGATGGGGTCATGCCAAACTTCAGGAACTTTTCTGGGTGTTCGACTGGATACTGTACCAGTTCCTGCAGCTCCTTCTTGACATCATGCAGACCTCCGATGTCCTCCCAGCTGACGTTGGGAACCTCAACCACTGTCTCCCTCAGTGCTGATGGGTTGCTCTGACTCAGGGCCCATTTGAAGTCATCCATGGTGACAGCCAACGAGTTTATGACTTCGGCGTCAATGGTGTCATCATCCAGGTCAATCAGGTCCATCTTCTTTCTGATAGCCTGCAGAGCTGCCTCAGAGCAGAGAGCAGCCAGATCTGCACCCACGTGTCCATGGGTCTCATTGGCCACCCGTTCAATGTCAACATCATCAGCCAGCTTCATGTTCTTGGTGTGAATCTGGAGGATCTCCAGTCTGCCTGTTGCATCGGGGATTCCAATATCTAACTCCCTATCAAAACGCCCATATCTCCTAAGAGCTGTATCGATGCTGTTGGGCCTGTTGGTGGCAGCCATGACGATGACATGAGTTCTCTGCTTCAGACCGTCCATCAGGGTGAGGAGCTGAGACACAATACGCCTCTCAATTTCTCCCTGAGTCTTCTCTCTCTTGGGGGCGATGGCATCAAGCTCATCAATGAAGATGATGGCTGGGGCATTCTTCTCTGCTTCCTCGAAGGCCTTTCTCAAGTTACTCTCACTTTCTCCAGCCATCTTACTCATGATTTCAGGACCATTGATAAGGAAAAAGAAGGCTCCAGTTTCATTTGCAACAGCTCTAGCCATAAGGGTCTTTCCTGTTCCAGGGGGTCCATACAGCAGGATACCACGTGGTGGCTTGACTCCAATTGCCTTGAACAGTGCAGGGTGTCTAAGAGGCAGCTCCACCATCTCTTTGATCAGCGCCAGCTGCTTCCTCACTCCTCCAATGTCATCATAGCCAACCTCATTCAGGGACTCCTCCTCATCCTCTCTCTTGATGGGTACCCCATCACAGTGGATGACTGTTTCCTGGGCCACAATGCAGTAGGGTGAGGGATCAGTCGCTACCACTTTGAACTCCACAGCACGCATGCCACCCCTGACCAGGAAGATGTCGCCTTTGCGAATGGGCCTGAAAGCATCAAGGAAGTATGGCTTGAGGTAGACCTCAAACAGGTCCCCAGTAATGCCCTCAACAGTGTCATCTATTGGGAGAACATGGATTCTTTTACCATATTTCACATCTGGAACCGGATGAATGCTGATGACATCCCCCAGACGGACCCTCAGATTGCTGCGGACAACCCTGTTCATGCGGACCTTTTCATCAGAACAGGTGTCGTCAGAGAGAACTATGCACACAGTCTCCCTCCTTTTCTTTCCCTTCATCAGCACTGTGTCTCCGCGGAACAGCTGCAGCTCATCCATCTTGGCCTGAGAGAGGGCCACCACGCTATTGTCCGGATTGACGGTTTCATCAACGATCAGTCTGTTGGGTCTTATCTTCTGTTTCAGAATGGCAGTGGAAAGATAATCGTTGTCGGATCCCCCTCCCGAGGCCATGGTTGCACACCTGGATTATAGTGTATATATCTATTTATATATCTATAAATATAACTAAAAGCCTGCAAATATTGTATGTGTGGCTATATCACTCTACACATCTAAAGGCAGCTATAACACCTCATATAGACTGACCAGAGCTCTGGCCTGACGTCACTCACAACACAAACTGTTTGCCAGCGTGCCTTGATTTGCGCGGGCGACCTTGCAGTTTTCCATGACACGAGTGTCCAGGATCTAGCATTGTGAGCTTGGACGCAGGATTTGTCTCATAGTCTGCACATATTTCTCTCAAAATGGCACTGATCTATACATTGTCACACAAATAATTGCGATTCACGATGTAATTGTGTTTTGGGCATTTGAACATTGGAACATATGGATTCTGTTTGTTTTGTTTTTTTCACAAATTGCACAGGATAGATATAACAAATAATATTAAATATACAAGGAAATTACAGACACATTTAATAATTTATACTTAAGTATACTTAAAGGTGATATTTTTTGGTCAAAACAAAAAGTATTTTGTTAAAAGGTTAAAATACTATATTCTGATAGTAATGATTTCTATAGAGTGTTTTTTCAGTAACAGGAGTCTCCCTGTCTCTCCAGCTCTTTAATAAACAGAAAATACATTTTTCAGTAGGTGTCAAAATCTCAGCCAATCAAGGAGAAAGTACCAATTTTTAAGCTTAATTTGTATAGTGTTCCAGTTCCAATTTTGTCTGCTCATTTCTTAGTGTCATCACTTCCAATTTCACTTGTTCAATCCTGATTGAGTTCTCTGTCCTGGTTGGATAAAATTGGAAATGAAACTGAAACTGAAACGAAAATGCATTTTCTGTTTAATAAAGAGCTGGAGAGACAAGGAGACTCCTAATACTGAACAAACACTCTATAGCAATTAGTAGTTTTATAGTTAGTAGTAATATAGAGCTATTTAACACTTATTTTAACCAAAGCAAATCACTTACCCTACCTTTAAGTAAAAATGAAAAAATAGCAGAAATACCTGACCTACAAGTTTACAACAAGTCACTTATTTCTGTTATTTTTGGGAAATGTTTTGAAAATGTGTTGCGATTATCTCAAATTATTGCAATTAGGCATGATGTAATAATTGTGACAGGCCTACTGATCCACCACTTTACTGCTAAAACAGTTCTAATGACAACGACAAGTTAACACCATTAATTTAATGGTAGCCTGCATCACTGCCAGCGGTTGCGTGCCTTCTTTCCATGGAAATATAGGCATGTTTGGACTCATTTACCTTAAGTCTGCCACAGAAATGTGTATTAGTGTACACAATGTAAGATATGTGTTCTCCAGCAGAGCATAATTACTTACACATCCTGGATGGAAGTAATGGCCTTTTAGGTGATCGGTTGATTTACATGTAGATCCACGTGTACACTGTCATAGTTACAAATATGCACGGTTCCAATCCATTTGGTTCCTAAATAATATCGATCCATTTCAACCAGTACAGTTGAGAACTACCCTTCGCTTTGTTGGTGTAGAATATTCTGCTGCCACTAGAGGGGGTAACACCCCCACATTACTGTACCAAAGGGAGATGTTTTTTGACTTTACCTATAGACCAATTATTTGTTTACTAACATTGAGCCTGGACGCACAGGTGATTGTTTCACGCAATCAATTCCCAACCTGTTTCGGGGTGCACTGGTTTCAGCACACCCCAACCCCCTCTTGTGTGTGTTGGCTAGTGAGACGCGTCCTAACGAGACCTGATATAATGGGTTTCGTTGCGCGCATACTGGCTCGTCGTCTGTTAAGGGGTCTATGAAATGGCATGGCACAAACTTTATGACCTTTCATACTAAATGGGATTAACCTGTTTCTTGTTGTGTATTCATGTCAAATACTGGTCACTTTATGCCTAGTTATTTTGCTCATTGTAGCCTACTAGTGTGTACCGAAATTCACTAGACATATACACCTGTTGTAGGCTTGTATATAGGTTAAATGTAGGTTACTTGATAATATTGGAATCTGTATGGTTCCTTCTTATATGCTGAGATGATGTGATTAACTATTTTTTCTATGAAGGATATTTTCTATATTTATGTTGCACAGCACATTGTGTTCTACACATGGCAAAATGGTATCTGAACCCTATGGTGCATTGGTTCTCAAAGTGGGGTCCGGGGACCCCCAGGGGTCCTTGGGGGGGGGTTCCAGGGGGTCCCCAGCAAAATTAGCTAATTAATATTAATAATATTAAAAATAAAAGCCTGCAGAGCGAGGCTAGTTAATATAACGTCACAATCATTTTAACCACGTTAACCATATTTATACTTTGGCAGATATACAAACTCATATAGCGCGGCACACTCTATGAGCTTGTAGATCTGCTATTTTTGAAAAATCCCTGGCACAAAATATGTTTGAGATGGGGGGGGGGGGGTGCGCAAACTCTGCATCCAAAAACATATCATTTTTGGGGTCCTTGACATGACTAATAAGGTGTCTCATCCACAACAACAAATTAGGCCTAATTTATGGTTGCACAAATTAGGCTTAAGACACCCAAGGCTCAAAACATTCTGGGTGGGTTTAGTTCTTACAAAACCCTTTTTTTTATACCACACGTGAGGAAAAGCCTGAAGGATTGAACTTTGAACCCTTTCCCCTGGTATGACATGCCAGATATTTGGCATAGTTCCCCATCTTCAGTGAACTTGGCTATGGAGTCATTAAATGCTGCTTACAGTATGCAGTGGTGGAAAAAGTACTCACTTAAGTATAAGTATCAATACTGCAATGTAGAAGTACTCTGTTACAAGTAAAGGTGCGGAATTAAATTAAAAGTACAAAAGTATTGGCATCGAAATACTTAAAGGGGCTACACCATAACTTTAAAAAATATAGATTTTATATAAATATTGGCCCTTAATACGTTTTATACATGTTTAAAGTACCAAAAGTAAAAGTACAAAAATGTTTGAAAATAGCAGATCTACAAGCTCACAATGGTCGCATCGCGACGCGTTGTGAGCTTGTCCGCTATTCATCCGCTATTTTTAAATAGCCTAGGTATAGAATAGGGCTAAAGTGGTTAATGTATGTTTTATAATATCATAATTTATATCTGAAAAGTAACTAGTAACTAAAGTTTTCAAATAATTGTAGTGGAGTAAAAGTACAATATTTGCCTCTGAGGTGTAGTGGAGAAGAAGTAAAAGTATTGGAAATTGGAAATACTCAAGTACAAAACTATACTTACGTAATAGTATAGAGTACTTAAGTAAATGTTACTTTCCACCACTGCTTATGGAAACAGTTCAAGTAACTGTACTGTATATGATTGACAGGCCCCCCCCCTCACATACACACACACACACACACACACACACACACACACACACACACACACACACACACACACACACACACACACACACACACACACACACACACACACACACACACACACACACACACACACACCATTCAGATGCTTAAGGCTCAAGTTACTATTCAAATATTCATCCTTGATTTTTAAAGCCCAGGTCTTTGTTTGTGACACAGGTGGTTGCTTGAGCTCCTGAGACCATAAAGTAAGAAGATTTATATCGCTCTTGGAAAACAATATTGTTTTCCAAGTCCTGACAAAGCACATTCCTGTGGTTGCTTCACAGCTGTAGAAAGACCAATAGGCCTACCCATTTATTTGTGTCTTTCGTTCAAAATTGTCGTATTCTCGCGTACGTGATTAATTTAACAATTCTTCCCAAAACATCTAAACCAGGACTGTACAGGGAATCGAACCACGACTGTACAATCTCAGGGTGGACACTCTAACCGCAAAGGCCAAGAGCTGGTTTTGTTGGTCCAAACAAGTGTTGTTTGAAATGTCATCAGTGATGAATGTCTTCATTTTAAATTATCTTTTATAACAGGCGGTACAGTATACACACGAATAGAGCTAAAGCATTACAAGCAGATTGTATAAGCCAGTTGTTTTAAAACATTTTCACGTCCATGGACCCCCAAACTGATACTGATACTTATAATAGTCCATGGACCACCTTTTTTAGCGGTGCCAACCGCTCTACACTTGACTTTGTCCGTATGTTATGTCCGTATGAGCACGGGATGAGCACGGCAAAGAAGCAACACATACAAACACACGCACACACACACACACACACACACACACACACACACACACGGACTTGGAGAATGCCTATGCCATCTCTCCTCTCATTGGCCACACGTGCCACTGGTTATCAAAGAGGGGTCCAGGGACCCCCAGCGTATGTTATGTCCGTCCGCCCGTATGAGCACGGGATGAGCACGGGATTTTAAACAGCTATAACTCCAGTTTGCAGCATGCCACCAAGTCCAAATTTGGTATGTGGACTTAGACCACCAATAGGGACGAGCATGAATTGCTGAAGTTATCAAAGAGGGGTCCAGGGATCCCCAGCGTATGTTATGTCCGTCCGCCCGTATGAGCACGGGATTTTAAACAGCTATACTGTAACTCCAGTTTGCAGCATGCCACCAAGTCCAAATTTGGTATGTGGACTTAGACCACCAATATGGACGAGCATGAATTGCTGAAGC
The DNA here is from genome assembly GCF_963454915.1 of Gymnoscopelus microlampas. Classification (NCBI taxonomy): domain Eukaryota; kingdom Metazoa; phylum Chordata; class Actinopteri; order Myctophiformes; family Myctophidae; genus Gymnoscopelus; species Gymnoscopelus microlampas. The sequence continues at coordinate 11,421,756 of NC_139947.1, read as the reverse complement.
CCTGCCCCCTCTGTCTTCCCATTGGCTGGCCTTTAAACAGCCATAACTCAAGTTCGCAGCATGCTACGGAGTACAAATTTTGTAAGTGGACTCAGACCACCAATAGGGACGAACTGAAATGAGTTAAGCCCCGCCCCAAAGGCACCGCTTCCTTCACACAGGGTGTGATTTTTTTAAAGATTTGTTGCAACTTGCCAGAGAGCCCCAAAAGAGAAGATCTTTGTTCTTTGATCTTGTTAGATTTAGCACAGAATCCTACAACTTAGTCTTTACTGTAGGTGGGGAGACAACAGTGGAGAGATTGAAGAATACCTTCTAGCAGGTGAAATAACAGTACAATTAATCACTTTCAACCTGCCGTTGAAAGTGTGACGTTGCGTTGTGACGTTGTAGATTGTAGATCTGTTCCTCATTTTGCTGCATGCATGGGGACCCCCTGGAACCCCCTCAAGGAGCCGTGGGGGTCCCCGGACCCCACTTTGAGAACCATTGGTATAAAGCTGTCCATGCCAGACTTGTCTACTTCAAATGTAAACAAGAGCCGGTGGTAAGCTTTCATTTGTTTCATCAGAGGCTCAGTCCATTAAGTTAGAAGGAGCACTACAGGATATGAGAGCGATGTTTAGAGGAGAATCCATTCAAAGTCAACAATGGAAACAATGGTGGATAAGATGTTGTTTTTCAGCTGTGGCAAAGTATAGATGTTTACATTTTCCATAGCATGCAACATGAATGGTCAGGTGGAAACTCATGCATGTAAACAAACACATACGCGCACGCACGCACGCACGCACGCACGCACGCACGCACGCACGCACGCACACACACACACACACACACACAGGGGACAATATAGCCCGAATTCCTGGATAAAGAAATTCCTGGATAGGTTACAATGTAAATGATTGAAAACACATGTCCACTTCTGATTAACTTTCATTTTTACACTAGTACAAGCCACTGAGAGATTACGCTGTGAATGAAAGCGCCCCATTATTCATGCTCACTAAAGTATTTTTGACCTTTTCATTCTGTTGGGGTGGTTCTTCAGATGCTTTTAGAGTAAATGAAAACATGAGTAAATGTGGCTCTTTGTTTATGGAGACTGCATGGCCCTGGAGTCTATCAAATGGATAGCAGTTGGCATGTCATAAGCACTAGTGCCATATTTTCCTATGCTGTTCATATTTGGGACCAAAAACAGGAAAGTACCTCTTAACTGTACAAAATGAGAAATATTTGGAAACGAACAGTAATTTGTCTAAAAAATGCCATTTTGTTCAAAGTGCCTGGTGCTTCATGAGGGCCGTTATTGTTTTTTAAAACTCATTTGTATCTCTAGAATGGGCTTAGCTCCTGTAACTTTCCATGTTCTCTCACAATTCTTTGTACTTATTTTTAGCAACATTGGACGTCCGTGTGAATGGATTAGCGTGCCAGCAACACAAATCTGTCAAAGCTCCTATCTCCTCCATAATACTATGCTATTTTAGCGTCAGCTATTTCTAGCCACAAAGCCAGAAAGAGAACACAAGAGATTCAGATTCACATAATTTATTTTCAGATGAAGTACCAAAATGGCAAAAGAATTAATTACATACCACATGAAAATTATAGACACACGACATACTGTAGTTAGAATAACCACATTAATGTACCCAAACCACCCATGCAAAAAAAAAACACAGCAGCATTAACGGGGTTAAGTTGAAAGCAATGTGATCCACTTGCCAAATCACACTTTGTCTGTTGGCGCAATGGAGCAAATTACATATTCAATACTGCACACTGCACAGTACAACACCCAGTGATGTAGTGAAATACCACATTACAGTTTAACTGTATTCATACTCCCAACATAGCAGGCACTATGCATTAATATGGTCTTCTCCTGTTAGTTTAGCATCACTTTTGACATGGTGCATTAGTATTTATTGTACAGTCTCAGAGACTGATTCACAATGACACCATCATAGCGTTGCTGTCGGGCAAAACACACGTCCAAAACTGTTATTTTTCAGGAAATGGGGAAAAATGAACCTGTGTTCAAATGGATCCAATGTAGTTATTATTTAGTCACAAGCTCTTGTTAATACTTTTCACAACGGTTAAACATTTGGGGGTGGCAGTAGCTCAGAAGGTAGAGCTCCCCCTTGGGGAATCAGAAGATCCCCCCGGCTCCCCCTGGATTAAGTGTTGAAGTGTCCTTGAGCAAGACTCTCTGAACCCCTAAAGAACAGGTTGGTGCCTTGCATGGTTTTCTCCGCCATCGGTGTGTGAACGGGTGAATGTAATGCACACTTTGGACAAAAGGCACTACGGTATATAAATGCACCTTTTACCATTTATACTCATAAAACCCACAGACAGTTTCACTCTCAAATTATTTTCAAACATAGCAAAAACTGCTGATGCGACACGTTGTGAGCTTGTACATTTCAGCTATTCTCGCTGCTTTTGTGCAACACAGTTAAATACGAACATACAAGGTTTCTGCCCGACAGTGACTATAGTCTAAATTCAGATTGTGCTACTTGTCAGTTCCAAAGACACAAACACTGTTTGCTCAGTAAAGCAAGTACCTGTTTCCAGATGAAAACTCAGCAAAACGAAGCTCCTCTAAACAGAAATCTGTCTGTCATAAAGCCATCAAAACATGTCAAGACCTCATGTGCAGGTGAGGTCATAGACTCTTCATTAAAGCAATGCCATTTCATTAAACAGACTTGATGACATGATATGTAACATTCCGTGATTACACCACTATATTTTTGACCATACTTGAAATAAATAAATCAGCTATTACTTTACAGTATATCTGCTGTCTGTGTGGTCTTCTTGTGCCAAGATGCGCTGTCCAAAAAATAAGAATAGTGTAAATGTATCACTTAATAATACTGACAAAGTGTTCCCAAAAATATAGTGCTTTCATTGATGGCAGACAATTCATTGCAGTTCAACATACTGTAGTACTTGAGATGCATATTGGAAACATAAGGTCCCCCAAAAAAAAGAGCTTTTCCAGGGAGGTGTTGTGGATTACCACAGACACGTGTCTCATACATATATATCATAGATGTATAATTTCTGAGACAGAAACATTGCTGAAGTGCTGACATTCACATCCATAATGTCACCCTATTAAGTCATTCCATAGGCCTATCTATCTCAGCATGTCCTTCCTCCCTTCCGGTGAGACCGCTCCTTCCCCGTCTTCTTCGTCCCACTGCCGAGCCCCCCTGCCTAACTCCACCCTGTCCGCCTCGACTGCGAGCCCCTCCAAGTCCTCCTCGGAGCTGCAGGCGCTTCGCCTCCTCAGACTGCGAGAGAAAATCCTGCGTCGCGACTGGACGCTGAGATCCAGCAGGTCAAAGGAGTCGGACGAGAAGAGGCTGTCCTCGCTCACCACGCTAGGCGGCCGACTGAAGCCCCCTTCCGCGCCGCCGCCGCCCGAAGGAACTCCCTGAAGGAGCCGCTGAAGCGCCTCGGGGAACGCGATGGGGACCGACGAGGAAGACGACGACAGCCGAAGCACGTCGTCGGGGAGGTCCAGGCTGCGAGAGAACTTGCCGTTGCGTTTCAGAATGCCCTTCCTTCTCCGTACCGCCTCCGTGCGCATGGTGGGGCTGTCCTCGGCTCTGAGAGGGGAAGAGTTCGGCGTGTAGTCGCGGTGCGGGTCGCCGGGACCGCCGCATCGCGCCGTCAACTGAGAGGCGGCCCCCCTCTCCGGAGCAGAGGCGTACCCCGACTCCCCTCCGTACAGGTTCTTCAGGATCCCTTTCTTGGGCATCTTGGACGACGGCTGGCTGAAAGTGGGGGGCGGCGGCAGGAGGCTGGCGGCCGCCAGGACGTCGGCGGTGAGTGCGTGCGGCCGGTAAGGCTGAAGAGGGGCGTTACGTGACGGAGAGGGAGGGTTTTCTTTGTTGGGTTTCAGAAAAGCAGAGTCAAAACTCCTCTGGGGTTTAAGGATACCTTTAGGTTTCTTCCTCTCCGCGCTGGAGCTCCTGGAGGACCCGGCGGCAGCGGCGGCGGTGGTTATGGGGGCCGCGGTGGCGCAAACAGCGCCGCCGGTAGCGCCCGCCGTGGTCTGGGGAATGGCGTTCTCCTTGCGCGACTTCCTCAGGCTGGGCGCCGCCCCGCGCGCCCTCCCTCCTCCGCCGCGGTCGCCCTTCAGGGGGAAGCTGAAGTAGAAGGGGTGAGCGGCGGGGACAGAGCCGCTGCTGCTGGAGGACGACAGGCAGGCGGGATCGACCGTCATGCTGCTGGTGGCGGCGACCCGATTCTGCCAGTCAATGTAGCGGGCCAGCAGCGGCGAGGGGCAGTCTTGGTGCGGGGACGCGGGGCAGTCGCACACGCAGTCCTCGTAGCCCCAGTTGACCCACCAGTGGTTGGCCACGTCCTCCACCGTGGCCCGCTCCTCCGCACGCACCGTCAACAACCAGTCGATAAGAGCACAGGCATCTGGGAGGGAGTGGAGTTTACAGATCAGGTTAGAATAAAACATATTAAAACCTGGAACATCAATATACAAACAGGCAATACAAATCATGGACCAGATATCGACGAGATGGCACCACTGTGGTATTTTAAGAAAACCAAACCTTTTTACTTTCGGCAGAAAACAGTTCAGTTTTCAGTAAAGAGGGCAAAAGGAGGGCAAAAAATCAGGAACTCTTTGCCCACTGATCTACAGTAAAACTAGAGACTGGTGTCAATCAATACTGAGGCTGAGAGGACACTTTTATAGTGTTTATAACATATGGGTGTACCTGAGGGGGGGTTGGGTCTGCGGTAGCGGCCTTGGCTGATCTGCTCTGTCAGGGTTGCATGGCAGGCACCATCAAAAGGCATACTGCCATACACCAGGGCATAGAGCAACACTCCTAGAGCCCAGCAGTCCACCTACCACACAAACACACAAACAAACACGGTCACATGGCATTTGCAAATGTCGTGGAGATATTTGGCTTGTAAATTAGTGCCACTGCTTTGGCTGGATGTGTGGGAATGAGCCCGACGGACACACACCTCTGGGCCCTGGTAGGGCAGTCCTTTTACAATCTCTGGAGAGGCATAGAGCGGACTTCCGCAGTAGGTCTGCAGCAAACTGTCTTTTCGGAAATGGTTGGAAAGGCCAAAGTCAGCCAGCTGCAGAACAAGAGAGAGAGAGAGAGAGAGAGAGAGGGAGGAAGGGAGGGAGGGAGAGAGAGGGAGATAAAATTCATGATTTCCATGATTAAACGGAACAGCCTATCAGCTGGCACATTCTGGACTGCAGAAACCAGTCCAGACTACACGTCTACCGCTGTGAGAGGTCCTTATGATATAATGGCCTAATTAGTCACAACTGACCTATTAACAACAAGCACACCAACACCCACTCACTCACACACGCACACACACACCCGCCCAGTGGCAGGCACAAGTGCACGTACGGTACATGCACGCACATGACACATGACAAACATAAACAAAAGTACCATAGTGCAGATTCCATTTCAGTGAGTATACACCACAAACCATATGGCAAAAAAAAATTAAACCCACAAGAATCCAAAGCAGTTCCTTTTAAAAGGGCCCCAAAAATAGACGGTGTGGTCAGCTTGGGCCATGTCCGTGTGAGTGAGGGGAGAGACTTGGGGCCATGTCCGTGTGAGTGAAGGGAGACTAAGAACCACAGGCCAACAAACACTGTCACGTAACGGCACAGCCACTTCAGGCTGCCAGAGCCACAGGCAGTCCACAGGACCGAGGCTGACTCTATCTGAAGTGATTATTAACACGCACGCCCGCACGCTATCGTTCCCCTGGGTGTTGACAGTACCAGGACACATGACAGCTTTATTTCCATGTAACAGAGAGGCATGTTCAAGAGCAGTGATGGTTCCGTGGGGGTACCTCGCGGACGGAGGTTGACATTGTAATATATACAACTAAAGACGACGGCTCATGTGTGTGTTGATGGCGTATTTATGTAAGGTGACTATGATTACTGAAGTAGAACGGTCCGAGTGGAAGGAGTTGAAGAGTTGTGTGGTTCAGCGTGACAGCTTCCCCTTCTTCTCTACACCTAGCATCGTAGCCTAGAATAATAGTGTGTGTGTGTGTGTGTGTGTGTGTGTGTGTGTGTGTGTGTGTGTGTGTGTGTGTGTGTGTGTGTGTGTGTGTGTGTGTGTGTGTGTGTGTGTGTGTGTGTGTGTGTGTGTGTGTGTGTGTGTGTGTGTGTGTGTGTGTGTGTGTCTGTGTGTGTGTGTGTGTGTGTGTGCGTTCGTCTGTCTGTGTGTCTGTGTGGTCTGTCTGTGTGCGTGCGTGTGTGCGTGTGTTTGTGTGTCGTGCAGTGTAAATTCTTCCCTGGCACCAGCGCCAGTCAGCCGACCAGAGTTAAGCCCGCATGAGATTCAGCCACTCATTCCATCGCTCTGGATTCTTGGGTGAGACATTCTTCTATAGCCCAGAAGTGCCTGTACACACATACTGTACACGCATACTGTACATGCGTGCACACATACATAGTACACAAACACTTTCCCTTAAGCATATAAGTCCTCCGCACTTGGTTGAGAATTACGCTGGCTATTGTCAGACAACTAGGATCACCATCCACTGTCTATTGTCTCTGTTGTTTTGCAATGTACAGAATCCTGGAGTGGTGGAATTAGACCCCTGGGTTTATATTCTGATAAGGAATGTTTATAACCCATTGTTTCTGTTTATGATGATGGTGATATCATTGTTAACCACATGAGCCCTAGCGTTCCTATTTTGGGGGACAAACCTTACGCAAACATTGCCAATCAAGTTATGGAGTGAAAACAGTCTGGTACTCAGGCTATCTATGTGTTGTTATTGTCTGTTTTGTATCTCTGTTTTCTAAATGGACCTATTGTGTCTTAAATAAAGTTTATATATAAGTTCACAAATTGTCAACTTATATTGTCAACTTAGTGTTGCCAGATTTTGCGAGAGACAAACAACCAGGTCTGTGAAAACAAGCCCAATAGAAGCGACTAAAGGCCACAACCCTATATGCATCGGATATTTGAAAATAGCAGATCTACAAGCTCACAGCTTGTAAATCTTCTATTTAAAAAAAAATCTTGGGGGAAAAAAGCTACATTTTTTAAATTATTTATTTTAGAAAATGGGGTGAGGTGGGGGTGGGTCCGTGGACAAACACAATTTGGGGTTCCTTGACTTGAAAATGTTTGAGAACCAACATTAAGAAACAAGCCCAAATAAGCAACTACACTTAGAAACAAGCGCAACAAAAACGCAACCCGCAACTACCAATATTTACAAGCAACTTTACAGAAAAACAAGCCCTAAGTCGCTTATAATAAGCGGACACGGCAACACTGTTCACAATGTGACGCGTAGTGAGCTTGTAGATCTAAGTATGTAGAGTTTAAGTGGGATGAGGTTCAGTCTTCTTCTTTTTTTTACCCAGTAGAGGAAAGTTATTTCAAGACAAAACACAACCTCCTCCATGGATATAAAAAAATATATGAATAAAGGAAAAATACCAGCTGCTATGTGACCTTCAGCTGTTTCACTGCGGCTTTTCAAACCCAATCATTAGCTTTATTTCATTAACATTTCATCCCGCAATCTCTCTGCACTGAATGCCAGGGGGTCATGGTCTGGATTTTAGGTCAGTGTCCCCAAACCAGAACCAGCCAAAAATCCTCTCTAAGGCAGTGGTTCTCAACCTGTGGGTTGGGACCCCCAGGGGGGTCCCCACATGATTTGGGGGGGGGGACTATTTTTCAGTGAGTGACACACGCCGTCATTCGACAGAGCATTGTGTAGTTAGGCTTTGTTCAGACTACAGGAAATTGTTTCTCAGATCTTATCTTTAGGACTGTCTTTTGCACAATTTTTTTCACCTGCAAGTGATCAGATCGGTTTTGTGTATTCAGACATTGTATTTGAACTGGGGACCCCCCCCCCACCCTGACAAGCACTTGGAATTGTAGGCATTACCTTTAGTTTGACTCGGTTCCACAGATAAACATTGTGAAAATAGCCGAACTACAAGCTCACTACGCCTCGCACTGTGAGTCGTTGTGAGCTTGTAGATCGGTGTTATTCTGATGGCAAACTTTAGAAATGTGCAGATATACCCTGTACACACTTATACTGTATGTTCGTTTGTTTACAGTTGAGTGAGAAAACAATGTTGCACATTAAGCTAATCATTAACCCCCCCCCCAGAAAAAAAATCTTTTGGGGACCTCCCTGGTCCCGACCCACAGGTTGAGAACCACTGGCCTACATAACACTTCGCCGCTACCATGACGGCATATACTGTACATTATCCCTGAATTCCACTGAGGCTTATAGATCTACGGTATTTCCTGGTGTGGTATGTGCTGTGAAAGGCGATTGTGGTGAGACTCCGGCATGGAATGAACAAGAAGCTGCTGAGAGAAGCACGCACGCACACACACACACACACACACACACACACACACACACACACACACACATACACACACACACACACACACACACACACGCACTGTTTTCTTTTGACGGACAGACAGAGCATACTTACATTAACCCACCCCCCGATTGGCCCAATTGCCTTTTGGATTCCGTGCATTCCCCCCCGCCCGGGCCTTGTATCGTACCCATATAAGGAGTGGAATGCCCAAATAAGGCAAGGAATGACCCCTGGGTTTTGTTATAGGAACTGGGCACAGTGCTTTTTAATGCCGGTTTCCGAGCGCATGCCTCGACAACACATTAAACTTATTCTGGGGCTAGTATTGAATTCCAGTATAATGTTATGATTGTGAGGTTTGTTTGCATTTTATGTTGGAGCTGTTGCCAGAGGTTACCGGTTACCAGATGCATTGTAATGTTAGCATTATTTTTTCCAGAACACTTCATATCCCTCTTCAAGTCCTATGGAAATGACATGGAGACCCAAGCTCATGCACAAACGCACGCATACACAGTCACACACACACACTTATACACACATTTACACCAATAGGAACACAACGGAAATAAGCTCTCTGCCTTTTTTTAAAAACGTTTATCCTTTCGACTAATGTGTGCCATTGACATTTGTGCTCGTTTTGATTCTGTCAATAAAGAAGTCAACCATATCTAAATGTTATGATGTTAATCTTACCTTGACATTTAGTTCTTCATCCAGAAGGATGTTCTCTAGTTTGAGGTCTCGGTGGACAACACCATTCTGAAAGAACAAAGAAAAAACCCCACAGAAGACACATCAAGTCCTGCTCGGAATCTCTCTCTCTCTTGTTTATTTATTGTACCACTTTACTGTAACAGATACTTTTCTCTTGGCATGAGCACGACGGCATGGCATGCAGCATGAACTCAGACTTATGTGTTCGTTAGCTATTCTCATCAAAGGCTTTGGTATCTTTGGAGCGGCCAGATTTTTTTCTCTCTCAATTATTCTTTCATAACCATTAACATTCCTATCCGATTTCATGGGCAGAGCCATGTCTAAATGTCTAACATAGCAGACAGCACCGAATCGTCAAGCATGAGGAAGTGTGTTGTTTTGAGTCTGATCTGACCCCCCCCCCCTCCCGCTAAGTACCAGTGGTGGAAAGTAACTAAGTACATTTACTTAAGTACTGTACTTAAGTACAATTTTGAGGTATTTGTACTTTACTTGAGTATTTCCAATTTCCAATACTTTAACTTCTACTCCACTACATCTCAGAGGCAAATATTGTACTTTTACTCCACTACATTTATTTGAAAACTTTAGTTACTTGTTACTTTTCAGATATAAATTATGATATACAGTAATGAAACATACATTAACCACTTTAGCCCTATTTTATACCTCGGCTATTTGAAAATAGCCGATCTACAAGCTCACAACGCGTCGCAAACCGACGCGTTGTGAGCTTGTAGATCTGCTATTTTCAAATATTTAGTACTTTTACTTTTGGTACTTTTTGATGCCAATACTTTTGTACTTTTACTCAAGTACATTTTTAATTCTGGACTTTTAATTGTAACAGAGTATTTTTATATTGCAGTATTGGTACTTTTACTTAAGTAAATCATTTGAGTACTTTTTCCACCACTGCTAAGTACCAGGGGGGCCTCTCACTGGTTCCCTGATGACGCGGTGAAGGAAACGCTGAAGTGCAACGCGGGTCAGATGGGAAGGAATGTCTGTAGTGTCATCTTTAGCTTTATTTAGACACAGGACAGTGAGAGAGACAGGAATCCATGGCCCAGGGAGGGAGGGAGGGGTTGGGGGGGCAGACACACAAAACACAGGTCACACAAGTTGGAATCAACCCGAGACGTTGCCAACGTCTGATATGTAATGTCAGTGGTATTTTTCAAAAACAGCAGATATACAAGCTTGCAGTGTGTCACTTAGTGCCGTGCTGTGAGCTTGAAGATCTGCTGTTTTTGTCAACATACAAATGGATAAAGTGGTTAAAATGATTGATGCTATGTTAACTACTTTTGCTGGGGACCCCCAATAACCCCTGGGGGGTCCCTGAACCACTGTAATATGTGGTCGATGGGGCAGTGCCCGCCCGGTCAGCTACCGGCACATCATGCCATATTTAGTGACGTTGAGTAGTTATCAATGTCAATTCAGTGACCACAACAAACATGTTTTGTATTGTGCAAGGTTGTTTTACAGATGCCAGCAATCACAGAGATGTACTTCATGTCGTTTTTTTTCTTAACCCCGTGAAAACTAGCAGTCGTTATTCTGGCGGCAAACATTCGGCGATAATAGCAGATCTACAAGCTCACAATGCTCTGCAGATCTTTAAGCTTGTGGATCTGTTAGTTTGGGCAAAGATATTTGGTGTAGAGGGGGAAAAAAACGATGCAAATCATCAATGTACACATGTATTGTGATCATGACCTGATGGGAAGAAGTTCAGGAGATGGGGCTACTGTAAGTTAGTGGATCTCAAAGTGGGGTCCGGGGACCCCGGGGGGATTAATTTCACTATTACTTCACATGAGAGAAGGAAAAATAACTATTCACATCATAGGTTTCACTCTCTCCATTGTTATCTCCCTCCTACAGTATAGACAAGATTTAATTGGGCCAAATCTTCTCTTATGGGTGTCACTGGCCTAGCATAAAATATTTTCAAATGGGGGTCCACATTAAAATGTTTGGAGGACCACTGCTGTAGGTGACTAAGACCACCCAGACATTGTAGTGAATTAATGCAGGGAGAGTCTTCTTAGTTGTCAGTTTCACATACTAGCTTCTGAGCTAATGAGCCGGAACAGTCCACTTTCTTTCGCCAATTACACCCTCTCAAGAACTATCAAGTGAAGGAAATGACCCCGGACCTTTAGAAATGCTTTTGTACATGTATGTAAGCCTGTGGTATGCGTGTGTGCAGACAACTGTTCACTCCCCCACCCCCCCCTTTCCCCTCCACTCACTCCCCCTAAAGCCTGATTTATACTTGGCTACACACCGGTGTCTGCAGCGCACCAAAAATATCGGATTCACAAGCCTACACCGTGTGGGCACTGCAGTGCGTTGTGAGCTTGTTAATCCACTATTTAGTATTTATGGTGCGCGACGCCGGTGTGCAGCTAAGTATACATCACCCTTAACCCATTCAATCCGGCAAGGCATCTCTGTTATTTTAGATTTCTTTGGCTTTTCAAAAATAGCAGATATACAAGCTCATAGCGCGACACCAAGTGTCGCGCTATGAGCTTGTAGATCTGCTATTTAGAAAATTTGTGCAAATCTTTGAATACATGTTTGTTTTTTTAAGCAACCACTTTTAACTCAAATCTTTGCTTCTGGGGGATTCTACAAATGTCTTCTCCTAACATTTTTTTGTTGTTGAAAAAAACATATGTTGCTATGTATATCAGTGGATTTGTTTTCATGTCAAGGACCCCCAAAATGATATGCAATTGGCCGCGGACCCCCATCTGAAAATATTTTGTTCCAGGGACCCCCAGAAGCAAAGATTTGAGTTAAAGATGTTCGCTTGAAAAAACATATACTTCAAAGATTTGCAAAAAAATATCTATATTTTTCAAAAATAGCAGATCTATAAGTTCATATGAGCTTGTATGATCTGCTATTTTTGAATAGCCAAAGTATAACATATGGATAAAGTGCTTACACAAGATGCGTTCCCGGTTTTAATGGGTTAAGGACAGGAACAAGACAGCCTGGCTTTGAATAATGTTCCTTCTTTTTCCTGAGGCCCAAACACTTCCTCCGTGAGAGTCCAGCATACCTCAGAGGCATCTTAAATAATTCATTCACGCCGAAGCTTTCATGTCTATTCTGGAACAACGTTTGAAGCCAGCTGGGCACACACGAGAAAATGCACAGTCCACTTCCCTGCCTGGCTGCCGCAAAACCATAGTGGTTTTTACAGTCATATGATGTCCAGCTGGAATCCGCCCACACATACTGTATTTCATGTGGTACTTTGACGGAAGGGAAAATCTGAAACATTTGTGAAATGCCAAAATAAGAATAAGAAACATATATTTTGGGGGGGCATCTGCAACTCATCTGTGTTAACTGAGGGCATCGTGCATACTGTACATGTAGGCTAGTGCTGCAACAATCGATTGTTTTCTTGGCGGTTACTGTAATTATTACTTTTTCAATTAATCAAATAACTGAGAAGCGTGTATTTTTGAATTTTTAAAAATATATTAAGCCATATTTTATACATTGTCATACAACGGTGTGGCACAGAAAATGTGAATATAGCCAATCTACAAGCTCACAAGCTCGTAGATATAATTATTTTTCATAATCGCTTAGTTTGATTAACTGTTGCAGCCTGCTGCATTAATGGGATTTCACTATATTTCACTATACTATGTATTTTCTCGCATATGTACAACACACAAGTAAAATATTTAATGTTGATTTAATTTAATTTGACAAAATGGACCGTTTGTATTTTCACAGGTTCATTTGGTTAGATTTTTTTTTACAGTCTTCTGAGTTAGATTAACATGAGCACTCTACGGTGCACAATGAAAACAGTGTCAGGAGGACACAAAGTCGACATGAGCAGCATATATGTGTCAGTGTCAGTGTGTGACTGTTACAAGCAGTCAAGTGTTAATTGTTTTGACCCTGAAAGACATCTGAAGACTCCAGTCATGTTTTCCTGCAGCATTACGATCATTAGGATTTACTGGAATTATACACTAAGTTTGACTGTGTTCAGTGTTGTTTATAAATCGCATTGTTGGATGAACCGCAGCATGTGCATACCATTGGCTCCAGTAATCACAGGGCTAATGTTTTCTCGAATACAGCTTCAATAAACAGTGTGTCCGGCCTTGTTTAGTTCATGAATGAATGTGCGCTGTAAAATCCTGAGTGTTCAGTTACTGTAGCTCTGAGAGTTGTATAAAGGAAACCAAATGTAGCGTAACCCATTAAGGTAGTGTTATTTAAGGTGCTGTAAGTGATATTTTTTAGGTTAGAACAAAAGTGTTTTGGCTCTAGGTTAAGGCTTAAAAGGTTAAGGCTCTATATTCTGATTGTAACCATTGCTATAGAGCAGTGGTCTTCAATGTTTTCAGCCCAAGGACCCCCTCTCTGAGAGAGAGATGAAGTAGGGATCCCCACTATATATTGCATAAAATTGTGTTGCAGATTAAAGCTTTTCATAGATGTTGGATTCATGTTAACGTGTATTTTCAGATATTTAACCACTTAAACAATCAATACTTAGTACACTTTCACTCTGTACTTGGTCTGCTCTTTTTCCCCCTCTCTTTGCCAAAAATAGCCGATCTACAAGCTCACAACGCCTCGCAGCTTGTAGATCGGCTATTTTCGGCTAAAGTTGTCCTTAGAATAGGGATGCTGTGGGGTTCAAGTTGTTAACGTAAAAAACAACGATCCTATCACACAAAGATTTGGCGGACCCCCTGTAGTACCTCTGAGGACCCCCTTGGGGTCCCGGACCCCCTGTTGAAGACCCCTGCTATAGAGTGTTTGTTCAGCAACGGGGGTCCCCATGCTCTCTGCCGCTCTTTAGTGTACAGAAATGTATCAGCTTCAATGTTATAGTGTTACAGTTCCACGTTTGTCTGCTCATTGTTCTGCTCACTTGTTTATCCTGTATCCTGCATGAGCTCTGTCTCTCCTGATTGGATGAAATGTATTTTCTGTTTGCTAAAGAGCAGGAGTGACAGGGAGACAGACCCCTGTTATTGAGCAGATACTCTGTAGCAATGATTGCTATGGGAATATAGAGCTAAATATAGCAAAACTATATCCAGTGGTGGAAAGTAACTAAGTACATGGACTCAAGTACATGTACTCAGGTATTTTTACTTTACTGGAGTATTTCCAATTTTCAGTACTTTTACTTCTACCCCATTACATCTCAGAGGCAAATATTGTACTTTTACTCCACTACAGTTATTTGAATACTTTAGTTACTAGTTACTTTGCAGATATAAATGATTATATTATAAAACATACATTAACCACTTCAGCCCTATTTCATACATAGGCTATTTGAAAATAGCCGATCAACAAGCTCGCAACGCGTTGTGAGCTTGTAGATCTGCTATTTTCTTATAGATCTATTTTCTTGTAGATCTGCTATTTCTATTGGCATATGTTGATGCCAATACGTTTGTACTTTTACTCAAGTAACATTTTGAACACAGGCCTTTTACTTGTAACAGTGTATTTCTACATTGCAGCATTTGAGTACTTTTCCCACCACTGACTATATCACTTGCAGCGCCTTGTAACACTCAGAATGTACGTGTGTAATGTGCGTGTGTGCGTGCCGTGCCGTGCACACCTTGTGGCAGTAATGGAGAGCCGAGGTGATCTGTCTGAAGACCTCCCTGGCGTCTGTCTCCGGCAGCCTCCGTCTCTCGTGGACATAGTCGTACAGCTCTCCTCTGCTGGCGTACTCCATCACAATCACTATCTTATCTCGACTCTCAAACACTGCACCGGACATGGGGGAAAACGTTTAGATTAGCCACGCATTACCAAAGCTTTGCAACTGTACTTTAAAAAGGCATACGTGTGTGTGTGTGTGTGTGTGGTGTGTGTGTGTGTGTGTGTGTGTGTGTGTGTGTGTGTGTGTGTGTGTGTGTGTGTGTGTGTTACTCTGCTCTGTCTGGGTGGATTTCAGTTGGATTGTGAGGCCCAAAAGTCTATTTAGTCAGTAGCGTAATCCTTCACTTTACAGTATGTATATCATCAGCCAAAGCAAGACTAACAGCGAAGGTCTTTAGTGAGACTCTTGGGGAAACGCTTTTGCACAGAAAATAAACAAACTGTTAAATGATGCATATCGTCTCTGTCGGGTGGAAACCTCATATGTCCAAAACTGTCTCAGGATTCAAATTCAAAAGTAGCACAAGTAACAGATCGACAAGCTCAAAACGCAGAGCGATTGTGGATCTGCTACTTTCGATGCTTTTGCGTGACGCTATGGTAAAAACACAAAAAGGTAAGAATATGGAGATGAGAGCACATTTCTCCAGTGTGCATCACATCCACCCATTCACACAGGGCACCCAACATGCTCATCGGGAGCAGTTAGGGGTTCAGTGTCTTGCTCAAGGGCACTTCAACACAAATCAAACCGGGAACATTCCAATTCCAAAGTGTACGTCTGTGTGCATGCGTGCGCGTGTGTGCGTGTGTGCGTGCATGTGTGTGTGTCTCTGATTATACGTCTAAGCTTGTGATACTCACCCTCGTGGAAGCGTATGATGTTGGGGTGCCTGAGGGACGAGGTGATTTCAATCTCTCTCTGGATGTGAACTCTGTCCAGGTCATCGGTGATTCGCTCCTTACGTATGGACTTGATGGCCACCTACCAAACACACGTATAAAGACATTAAACATACAGTGTAGGATTAACCCCAGCATCCTTATTCTGCGGGAAACATGAGCCCCCCAGAATTTCTTGTAGAAAAATAGCCAATCTATAAGCTCACAACGCGACAAGTTGTGGGCTTTAATAGGTCGGCTACAAGCCCCCAAAAAAGCGGTCCAAGTACAGAGCCAACTCAGGTCTAATTTAGTCTACAGCAGGGGTCTTCAACTGGGCGTCCGGGACCCCTAGGGGGTCCTCAGAGTTACTACAGGGGGGCCACCAAATCTTTGTGTGATAGGATTCTTGACTTGAACTCTAGCATCCCGGTTCTGAGGAGAACTTTAGCCAAAGGTGTAGAGGGAAAAAAGAGCAGACCAAGTACAGGGTGAAAGGTCAAGTTTAAATGCCTTAAAATACACATTAACATGAATCCAACATACACTGATGATAGTGCTGTCAAACAGGTCTATGAAGCTATCTAGGAAATCTATGAAAAAGTTTAATCTGCAACACCGTTTTATAAAATATGTAGTGGGGGGGTCCCTGCTTCATCTGTCTCTCAGGGTCTTTGGGCTGAAAAACGTTGAAGACCCCTGGTCTAGAGGGTTTAGAAACACAGGTGCATACGAGAATAGGATTAAGACATTAAGTACAGCAATGCAATCAAATGATGTCTGTTTGATTAAAAAACGTAAAACAGCATAGCAGTAGGGCTGCCTGCAACTATCTATTATTTCTTATAATCAATTAAATCGATTACGTGTGACCAGTGAGTTGGTCTTCATCCCGTTTCGCAGAGGATTTCGTGCCGGTAATAACGGATTCCCCACCAATTAGTTCCTCAACACCACCAGATCATCCAAGGTTTAAATCCATTTCCCTCATTATTTCACTGGTCGTGCTAAACCTGTTTTGTACGAGAGGAAACGCTGGTCAAATTCACCGCTTATGTAATATTGACATAGAAATAGATGGATACTATGATGTACACTGTACAGTAACATGCACACATGCACGCACGTCGCACGCAAAGCCAGCATGAATGCACACCCACACACACACATACACGCATAGCACGCACGGGCACACACACGCACGCACCCAGGGGTATTAGAGGTGATTATGTGGGTTTTAGGAGCTGGATTGTGAGAGTGAATCTCTTGTGATCAGAGCTCAGTTCGAGACAGAAGGCCGACAGCTGCACTGTTCACACACTGTTCCTTTAATCTCACACAAATCACAATTTACCCCCCCCCCCCCCCCCACCCCAAACACAGACATGTTGGTGTTACTATACATGTGAGGACGTTAATATTTTAGGACAACAATTGTATAGGTATAAAGTATAAATCAGGCATAAACTCCAATCTTGACCCCTAAACCTATCCTCTGAATGCCTAATCCTAAACCTACTGTAACGACCAACCTGAATCTTTTCCTAATTACAAACCTCTGACTCTAAACATAAATCAGCCATTTCTCTCATGAGGATCAGGAAAACCGTCGCCACAAGGTCTTCTATTTTCCAAATTCTACTATACTTGTGAATGTGGGTATGTATATTTGGCCCCTGTACTGTATAATACAAGTACACACACACACACACACACACACACACACACACACACACACACACACACACACACACACACACACACACACACACACACACACACACACACACACACACACACACACACACACACACACACACACACACACACACACACACACACACACACACACCCGGGAGGAAGTGGACTAAGAAAGGGGAGGAGCCAACCCGAGTTCCCGTCTCTCTACACAAAAAAAAGGAGGTGGTGGCCCCCCCCAATGGTGTTCTAAGTTCGGTGACCAGGTCACAGTGACCTACTGCAGATAGCGTTATTCACCGCGGCCAGGCCCGGGGTCGCCGCTCTTTAACACAGAACACTGATAAAGTCCCGTGTCGGCCTGTCAGCCCCTGGAGTGTCTCTGAAGGTCGACCAGACCAGGATTCTCAGCTGCTTGGAGAGGTCTTTCTGGACGTCAGAGAGAGACACCATTCACACGCTCTCTGAACCACCATCGTTATGCAACACAGCCTGCGTTGCTTGTGGTGTGGTGTGGTGTGCACTCTCACATGCGTGCGTTCGGTCATTCGGGGTTGTGGTCCATCGTCATTTAATGACGATTACTGTTTTTGTTTGTTTGTTTGTGGAGTCCTTTGGTGGCTGGAAAAAAAGTCCAAATGCTGGATGAACACTGTCTCCCACAGGCATGCAGTGCACAGAAAGGCAGACGGCGGTGTTGGATTAACCACTGAAACCCCTTAGCGTCCCCTATTCTTGGGGGGGCGAACATTCAGCAAAAATAGCAGATCTGCTATTTTTGGTGAAGATATTAAGTGTAGAGGGAAAACAGGAGGGGGGTCTAGAAGATAGACCCCTGGAAGACATCCGAGTAACCCCAAAGGCCTTTCCCTCTAGTGCCACCCTCGCGCAGTTTCTTTTTTCTAGCCCCAAGAGAGAGATTGTGGAGCTCTAATGCAGTGGTTCTCAAACTATTTCATGTGAAGGACCCCAAAATTGACACTTATTAGCCCGCGGACCCCCATTTGAAAAGATATACCAGGGACCCCCATAAGAGAAGATTTTTCTTTAGCAGTGATTCTCAACCATTTTAATTTGAATTAGTGCTACGGACCCCCATTTAATGGCATTTCTATCTCTTGGACCCCAATTTATATTGTAAAATCAATGTTAATTTAACTCTGAGAGTGTACAAATGGGAACAAATGGACCCGTTAGGGTCCATTTGTTCCATTTGGTACAGACCCATAAGGGTTCATTTGGTTCCTAATCTATCATTTAGCTGGGGACCCCCTAGAACTCCCTCAAAGACCCCTGGGGGTCCCCGGACCCCACTTTGAGAACCAACGCGCTAATGGATGTCAGTTCAAACCACTTTGGTTAGATTGGGTGCAAGGAGCAGTACGGCCTCTAGGGGGCCACTAACGAGGTGAAAAGATCCAAATGATGAAAAGCTCTTTGAACTTGGCAGGGTTTGTCACCCACAGTGATGCGACGCCACGGATGCATCTCACACTGCAGGTACTGCAGATACTGGGCCATACTTTGTAACTATAGGCGAAATGGTGGAAAGAGAAGTGAGGAGGGATAAAGGGCGGTAATGGAGAGAACAATGGTAAAGGAGGAGAGATGGTAGGAAGGTGGAATGGGTAAGAGGTAAAGAGTGAGCTTTTTTGTTTGCAATTGGAACGAGCCACCTCAGGGATTATGGGGTGCAAAATGTCTGGCATCCCTCCATATTACTCCCTCCGTGTTTTACATTAATGCCCGATCAGCTGAATCCATGCAGAGACACTGGACATTGTTAAATGATATAGTCTGGGTGCTAAGAGCCCCCATAAGGGGGCATGTGCATGAAAGGAGGAAGTGTGTGTGTGTGTGTGTGTGTGTGTGTGTGTGTGTGTGTGTGTGTGTGTGTGTGTGTGTGTGTGTGTGTGTGTGTGTGTGTGTGTGTGTGTGTGTGTGTGTGTGTGTGTGTGTGTGTGTGAGAGAGAGAGAGAGAGAGAGAGAGAGAGTGAGTGAGTGAGCGAGCCAAGTATGCTAAGTATGACCTATGAAATATCCTTCACACTCACAATGTTTCATTGTTCATCCAAATAATGTGCCGTGTGATTCAGCTGAAAAATGTGTAACAGGATGCATCTAGAAAACGCATCTAGTTCTCATGGTGACCTTAAGAGTGGGAACACTCATAATGTAAGGTGGTGCTTAGTCTGCTTACATACAGAGCATTTCCATTGCTCATGTAAAACAAAAATCTTTAACAGGTTGTCAAATAAATCAATTGTTTAGCCAATCAACATATGGCTAAACAAGGCACACTAAAGACTAAAGACAGCATACAAAAGGAAGTCAAAACTATACAGATGCCAAACAAATTGAGCCTTTGTTTAAAGAAAACCAGAAAACCTACCCAAATGTAGGGATATGAAACCCAAACAAAAAAGGACATGAAATCCCAGTCAAAAAGAAACCCAGCTCTTCCCCTTAACCTACGAAAACAAAGCCTGAAAAGTAGACCACATTGACCTCACATCCAGAACTAACATAACAAAATTCAACATACCAAAGTATGTTGAGTAAAACAATTAGGGAAAAGAGAGAAAGATTAAGGGGGAGAAAAAGAAACTGCTGCTGTGTCAGTTGTTTGGTTGTATCTCTTTCCTGGCTGTGCTCCCCCACTGTCCTTTTAACCTGATGGTTAACTGGCTGCAGGTGTTCCACTTCAAGACCAAGGTAATTAAAAAGAAGGTACGGTCATCTACGTCATTTTCGTTATCTATCAATTTCAGCCGGGAGATTCGTCACACAGGGAGGCAAACTGCAGCCGGGATTTCGGTGGAATACATTGGAGTCAATGAGGGCCAGGTGGACCAGCTTATGAACAAACACTATTTCTGAACGACTGCGACCTTTGTGAAATACTCAGCCCAGGAAAATAAAAGAAGACATATCACACATTGTTTTCTGCTGTGCTGCTTTTCGATGTGTACACTGTATAATATTATTGAGGTATCTAAGGAGCACAAACTACGTTTCTGAACGTGCCAAAGTATCGCAAGACTGTCGATCATTGACAGCCTGACAACCAAATCTCGCAATACGGACTAACCTTTTCGTCTATAATGACCTGCCTAAAATAGGGATCAATTACTAATCTTTTTTTTTACTCGATTTAATAGTTTGATTAACTCTTGCACCTCTACGTTCAAGGCTTCACCCAGCTACACAAGTACAAAAAAAACAACAACTAAAGGGTATATAGATTCCCTCTTTATCGATAGAAAGAAAAGGTGGCTTGCAAAGCCATACCGGAAATACTGACCCTTTCCAGAGAGGGCAGCTGATAATTCTTTACCATGACTCCTATATGGCCTGGCTGTCTCTTCAAAGCATTCCCACTGCAAAGCTTATACTGTGTATAGCTGACCAGCATACCTTTATGGTCCATTTTTCTACTATATATATATACTTAGAGATAAATTAACACTCCAGATGTTTGCTGTGTGCACTCACTATCAACAGGCAACATATAGACAGCTTTATCTCTTGTAGCAGGAGGTTTGTGTGTGTGTGTGTGTGTGTGTGTGTGTGTGTGTGTGTGTGTGTGTGTGTGTGTGTGTGTGTGTGTGTGTGTGTGTGTGTGTGTGTGTGTGTGTGTGTGTGTGTGCCCTTGAGGGTTGGGAAGATCGACCTCAGACCATTTCCATTATTCCCATCCAAGACTTGCAACACACGCACGCACGCACGCGCACACACACACACACACACACACACACACACACACACACACACACACACACACACACACACACACACACACACACACACACACACACACACACACACACACACACACACACACACACACACACACACACACACACACACACACGTCCCATGAGGGTCTGAACATCGCTGCAGGCCCCTACTGCATCTGAGGCCGATTTAACAGTAGGATTATACAGGATCTTTGCCAAGTACACAGCAAAATCCTCCGTTAATTTAACTTGGTCGGAGAGAGTAAAGATTGAACCAAAAGGGCTCTTCCCTTAGAGATCCTCTCGGTTAAATGAACACTGAGGACTTCAGTGGGTGTGTAGACATCCACACACTCTCTCTCACACACACACACACACACACACACACACACACACACACACACACACACACACACACACACACACACACACACACACACACACACACACACACACACACACACACACACACACACACACTCACTCAGCACTAAATTGTCTCTCTCTATTACTGTCTAGAGGTGAACTCTACCACCCAGACTTTGCCATGTAGCCTGCATGTGGCCCAGCCTGGCACCATGGTAATACTACAGTGATTCCCAACCCGTGGGGCCCCAAATGATTGGCAAAACACTACGATTTTATTGATAATATCATATTAATATAAACAATGAATGTAAAAAAGAAATGATGGTATGTTTTCTTTAACCCATTGAGACCTGGAACGCATCTGTGTCACTTTTTGATTTGAGCTAAAAAAAGCATTATTTTAC